>NC_091352.1:10346245-10368745 GCF_038502225.1 Cherax quadricarinatus | reverse complement strand
ACTTTTATTAACTCCACACCTTCTCCTAATTTCCACACTCCGAATTTTCTGCATAATATTTACACCACACATTGCCCTTAAACAGGACATCTCCACTGCCTCCAACCGTCTCCTCGCTGCTGCATTTACCACCCAAGCTTCACACCCATATAAGAGTGTTGGTACTACTATACTTTCATACATTCCCTTCTTTGCCTCCATAGATAACGTTTTTTGACTCCACATATACCTCAACGCACCACTCACCTTTTTTCCCTCATCAATTCTATGATTAACCTCATCCTTCATAAATCCATCCGCCGACACGTCAACTCCCAAGTATCTGAAAACATTCACTTCTTCCATACTCCTCCTCCCCCAATTTGATATCCAATTTTTCTTTATCTAAATCATTTGACACCCTCATCACCTTACTCTTTTCTATGTTCACTTTCAACTTTCTACCTTTACACACATTCCCAAACTCATCCACTAACCTTTGCAATTTTTCTTTAGAATCTCCCATAAGCACAGTATCATCAGCAAAAAGTAACTGTGTCAATTCCCATTTTGAATTTGATTCCCCATAATTTAATCCCACCCCTCTCCCAAACACCCTAGCATTTACTTCCTTAACAACCCCATCTATAAATATATTAAACAACCATGGTGACATTACACATCCCTGTCTAAGACCTACTTTTACCGGGAAGTAGTCTCCCTCTCTTCTACACACCCTAACCTGAGCCTCACTATCCTCATAAAAACTCTTTACAGCATTTAATAACTTACCACCTATTCCATATACTTGCAACATCTGCCACATTGCTCCTCTATCCACTCTATCATATGCCTTTTCTAAATCCATAAATGCAATAAAAACTTCCCTATCTTTATCTAAATACTGTTCACATATATGCTTCAATGTAAACACCTGATCTACACATCCCCTACCCACTCTAAAACCTCCTTGCTCATCCACAATCCTACATTCTGTCTTACCTCTAATTCTTTCAATTATAACCCTACCGTACACTTTTCCTGGTATACTCAGTAAGCTTATTCCTCTATAATTTTTACAGTCTCTTTTGTCCCCTTTCCTTTATATAAAGGGACTATACATGCTCTCTGCCAATCCCTAGGTACCTTCCCCTCTTTCATACATTTATTAAACAAAAGTACCAACCACTCCAACGACATATAAAATACTGCGAGGATTTGACAAGGTGGACAAAGACAGGATGTTCCAGAGATGGGACGCAGAAACAAGGGGTCACAAATCGAAGTTGAAAAATCCGATGAGTCAAAGAGATGTTAGAAAGTATTTCTTTAGTCAAAGAGTTGTCAGGAAGTGGAATAGCCTAGAAAGTGACGTAGTGGAGGCAGGAACCATACATAGTTTTAAGACGAGGTTTGATAAAGCTCAGGTAGCAGGGAGAGAGAGGACCTACTAGCGATCAGTGAAGAGGCGGGGCTATGAGCTATGACCCGACCCTTGCAACCACAATGAGTACACACACACACACACACACACACACACACGTAAGCATCCATTGCTACTCAGAACATCTTCCTTCTCTAGCCCATAAGAAAAAGATATGCTTTATATAAATTTTATTTACAAAGGCTGGCAGAGGTGGTGTATCTTTATACAACTGTTGAGTCATTATGTGGTAGAAACTACCACCCCATGTCTTTCCTGACACTTCAATCTTCATTCTTTACTCCTGTGCCAACAGAGTCGTATCTTCTGAAAAACTAATCTTATTTTCACTGTGTACCGGAGCATTTTATTTTATATTTTTTTTACAATAAACCTCAAAGAGAGAGAGAGAGAGAGAGAGAGAGAGAAGAGAGAGAGAGAGAGAGAGAGAGAGAGAGAGAGAGAGAGAGAGAGAGAGAGAGAGAGAGAGAGAGAGAGAGAGAGAGAGAGAGAGAGAGAGAGAGAGAGAGAGAGAGAGAGAGAGAGAGAGAGAGAGAGAGAGAGAGAGAGAGAGAGAGAGTATCATTTTCCCAACACCTTCAGTAATTTTTATCTTGTGTACACCAGTTTATCATCTTACTTCTCATGATTGGCTTCACTGCTTTCCTCATCCTCCCTTGCCACTTATTTATAACTAAATCTATTAAATCTTCATCTATCCTCGTCGTCCATTGCCTATCACACTTATTCCACCTCCTCGTATATACCTCTCTAAATTATCCACTTCCTTACCCCCATACATCGTTTATATATCCACTCGACATTCTGCTTCAATGTTCTTCTTTATTGTATATTCTCTCTTATTCCCTCTGCTGCTGTTTCTCATTTTTGACGTTTCACTTTGTCTCTTCCCCTTTATTGCTTTCCCTCTATCGCCCACCTCTCTGTTCATCCTCTCGTATTTTTCCTTGGTTGCTTTTGGCTTGCTAGTTCTAGCTGGCGTTGTCTTAGTTGATTGGCTGTCGGTTGTGTGATAACATTTCACAATGAAACCAGTAACTGACATATCAATTTCTCTTCAATATAAAGGTGATGAATTGAGACATTCTGAGCATTAATGACGATACATATAGCGCACTCTGTACCATGAGTGACAGTTAAATTTCCATGTAATGTATATATACATGAATATTGTATACATGTATAACTAATGACCTCGGAGAGGAGTGCTCCACTCGACTGTACTTTCCTCTAGTATTTAATTTATATACAAATAGAATTATAAGTAGCTACCATAATTAATATTGTTAGTATATTTATGCAAAGCGATACCTTATCTTTGATACCTTTGATGAGTTCCGAGTCTTTCTACTCCCGGAGACCGGCCGTGGACCAGGCTCGTGGGGACATTTAGAGGATTACTGGAGGCTCGATCCTCCGTACGCTGAGCACAGCTAGCACAGAAAGGAAGAGAGGAACTCAGTACGTGCGACACAGACAAAACTATGAGAAGCATTGGATTACGTTATGCGTATCCAGATAATGAAAAAACATCTGCATGTGGCAGACACCCTCTTAGAGGTATGTTTAGCAGGTGTGTTTAGCAGGTGTGTTTAGCAGGTGTGTTTAGCAGGTGTGTTTAGCAGGTGTGTTTAGCAGGTGTGTTTAGCAGGTGTGTTTAGCAGGTGTGTTTAGCAGGTGTGTTTAGCAGGTGTGTTTAGCAGGTGTGTTTAGCAGGTGTGTTTAGCAGGTGTGTTTAGCAGGTGTGTTTAGCAGGTGTGTTTAGCAGGTGTGTTTAGCAGGTGTGTTTAGCAGGTGTGTTTAGCAGGTGTGTTTAGCAGATGTGTTTAGCAGGTGTGTTTAGCAGGTGAGTGTGCTTAGCAGGCGAGTGTGTTTAGCAGGTGAGTGTGTTTAGCAGGCGAGTGTGTTTAGCAGGTGTGTTTAGCAGGCGAGTGTGTTTAGCAGGTGTGTTTAGCAGGCGAGTGTGTTTAGCAGGTGTGTTTAGCAGATGTGTTTAGCAGGCGAGTGTGCTTAGCAGGCGAGTGTGCTTAGCAGGTGAGTGTGTTTAGCAGATGTGTTTAGCAGGTGTGTTTAGCAGGTGTGTTTAGCAGGTGTGTTTAGCAGATGTGTTTAGCAGGTGTGTTTAGCAGGTGTGTTTAGCAGATGTGTTTAGCAGGTGTGTTTAGCAGGTGTGTTTAGCAGGTGTGTTTAGCAGGTGTGTTTAGCAGGCGAGTGTGTTTAGCAGGTGAGTGTGTTTAGCAGGCGAGTGTGTTTAGCAGGCGAGTGTGTTTAGCAGGTGAGTGTGTTTAGCAGGTGAGTGTGTTTAGCAGGCGAGTGTGTTTAGCAGGCGAGTGTGTTTAGCAGGTGAGTGTGTTTAGCAGGCGAGTGTGCTTAGCAGGTGAGTGTGTTTAGCAGGTGAGTGTGTTTAGCAGGTGAGTGTGTTTAGCAGGTGAGTGTGTTTAGCAGATGTGTTTAGCAGGCGAGTGTGCTTAGCAGGTGAGTGTGTTTAGCAGGTGAGTGTGTTTAGCAGATGTGTTTAGCAGGCGAGTGTGCTTAGCAGGCGAGTGTGTTTAGCAGGTGAGTGTGTTTAGCAGATGTGTTTAGCAGGTGAGTGTGCTTAGCAGGCGAGTGTGTTTAGCAGGTGAGTGTGTTTAGCAGGTGAGGGTGTTTAGCAGATGTGTTTAGCAGGCGAGTGTGCTTAGCAGGCGAGTGTGTTTAGCAGGTGAGTGTGTTTAGCAGATGTGTTTAGCAAGCGAGTGTGCTTAGCAGGCGAGTGTGTTTAGCAGGTGAGTGTGTTTAGCAGATGTGTTTAGCAAGCGAGTGTGCTTAGCAGGCGAGTGTGTTTAGCAGGTGAGTGTGTTTAGCAGATGTGTTTAGCAGGCGAGTGTGCTTAGCAGGTGAGTGTGTTTAGCAGGCGAGTGTGTTTAGCAGATGTGTTTAGCAGGCGAGAGTGCTTAGCAGGCGAGTGTGTTTAGCAGGTGAGTGTGTTTAGCAGGCGAGTGTGTTTAGCAGGCGAGTGTGTTTAGCAGGTGAGTGTGTTTAGCAGGCGAGTGTGCTTAGCAGGTGAGTGTGCTTAGCAGGTGAGTGTGTTTAGCAGGTGAGTGTGTTTAGCAGGTGAGTGTGTTTAGCAGGCGAGTGTGCTTAGCAGGTGAGTGTGCTTAGCAGGTGAGTGTGTTTAGCAGGTGAGTGTGCTTAGCAGGTGAGTGTGTTTAGCAGGCGAGTGTGTTTAGCAGGTGAGTGTGTTTAGCAGGCGAGTGTGCTTAGCAGGTGAGTGTGCTTAGCAGGCGAGTGTGTTTAGCAGGTGAGTGTGTTTAGCAGGTGAGTGTGTTTAGCAGGTGAGTGTGTTTAGCAGGCGAGTGTGTTTAGCAGGTGAGTGTGTTTAGCAGGTGAGTGTGCTTAGCAGGTGAGTGTGTTTAGCAGGCGAGTGTGCTTAGCAGGTGAGTGTGTTTAGCAGGCGAGTGTGTTTAGCAGACGAGTGTGTTTAGCAGCGAGTGTGATTAGCAGCGAGTGTGTTTAGCAGGCGAGTGTGTTTAGCAGGCGAGTGTGTTTAGCAGGCGAGTGTGTTTAGCAGCGAGTGTGTTTATTAAGGCGAGTGTGCTTAGCAGGTGAGTGTGTTTAGCAGGCGAGTGTGTTTAGCAGCGAGTGTGTTTAGCAGGCGAGTGTGTTTAGCAGGCGAGTGTGTTTAGCAGGCGAGTGTGTTTAGCAGCGAGTGTGTTTATAAGGCGAGTGTGTTTAGCAGCGAGTGTGTTTAGCAGGCGAGTGTATTTAGCAGGCGAGTGTGTTTAGCAGGCGAGTGTGTTTAGCAGCGAGTGTGTTTATAAGGCGAGTGTGCTTAGCAGGTGAGTGTGTTTAGCAGGCGAGTGTGCTTAGCAGGTGAGTGTGTTTATCAGGCGAATGTGCTTAGCAGACGAGTGTGTTTAGCAGCGAGTGTGTTTATAAGGCGAGTGTGTTTAACAGCGAGTGTGTTTATAAGGCGAGTGTGTTTAGCAGGCGAGTGTGTTTAGCAGGTGAGTGTGTTTAGCAGGCGAGTGTGCTTAGCAGGTGAGTGTGCTTAGCAGGTGAGTGTGCTTAGCAGCGAGTGTGTTTAGCAGTGAGTGTGTTTATAAGGCGAGTGTGTTAGCAGGCGAGTGTGTTTAGCAGCGAGTGTGTTTATAAGGCGAGTGTGTTTAGCAGGTGAGTGTTTAGCAGGTGAGTGTGCTTAGCAGACGAGTGTGTTTAGCAGTGAGTGTGTTTAGCAGCGAGTGTGTTTATAAGGCGAGTGTGTTTAGCGGCGAGTGTGTTTAGCAGCGAGTGTGTTTAGCAGCGAGTGTGTTTATAAGGCGAGTGTGTTCAGCAGGCGAGTGTGTTTAGCAGGCGAGTGTGTTTAGCAGGTGAGTGTGTTTAGCAGGCGAGTGTGCTTAGCAGACGAGTATGTTTAGCAGCGAGTGTGTTTAGCAGCGAGTGTGTTTAGCAGCGAGTGTGTTTATAAGGCGAGTGTGTTTAGCAGGCAAGTGTGTTTAGCAGCGAGTGTGTTTATAAGGCGAGTGTGTTTAGCAGGTGAGTGTGTTTAGCAGGCGAGTGTGCTTAGCAGGCGAGTGTGTTTAGCAGTGAGTGTATTTAGAATGTGAGTGTGTTTAGCAGACGAGTGTGTTTATTAGGTGAGTGTGTTTAACAAACGAGTGTTTTACAGGTGAGTCTGTTTAGCAAGCGTGTTTAGCAGACGATTGTATTTAGCAGGTGAGTGTGTTTAGCAAACGAATGTGTTTAGCAGGTGAGTGTGTTTAGCAGACGAGTGTGTTTAGCAAGTGAGTGTGTTTAGCAGGTGAGTGTGTTTAGCAGACGAGTGTGTTTAGCAGGTGAGTGTGTTTAGCAGGTGAGTGTGTTTAGCAGGTGAGTGCGTCTAACAGGTGTGTTTAGCAGCTACGAAGTCAAGTGCAAGTGGACAAGCATAACTAGGTGAGTGGGATTACTGTGAAGCTTAACTCCGTATTTCAAGTTAATGTTATTCAATTCTTGGTTTTCATTATGGCTAAGCCGAGGTAATCTATGTACCCATCTGTCTGTACTCACCCGTCTGTGGTTACGGGGTCGAGTCTTGGTCATGGCTCTAAATGAGAGCAATGGCCAAGAGGTCCCTGTTTTATCTACTTACGCAATGAGTGATTCTCCGCTTCATTCCTTCCTAATTGCATTCCATTAGGTGACTTCTTTTACAATGATGGAATTCTTGATGTCCCCAAGGCTCGTTCTAAACTTCTAGTTTATAGTTACATCATATCATCAAGAACATTAGGACACATTACAACACATCACGACACATTACTTTTCCCACACATTCACCCCTACCACACACTCACCCCTCCCACACACTCACCTCTCCCACACACTCACCCATCCCACACACCCCTCCACATACTTATTCCTCCCACAAATCCCTCCCACATACTCACCCCTCCCACACACATGAACAGTCACCCCTCCCACATACACGTATACACATAAGCCTACCACACATATATACACACACTCACACCTCCACCTCGCCCCTACAAACACAAGTATACACACACATGTACACACACTCATCTCTCCCTCACATAAGCAATCATATTCCTACACGTATTTAGTAATAATACTCCTACGTGCACACACCCTTGTATGCTAAATCACTGACGCAACTGATTGCTTTACAGATCATCTGCAGATCCAAACACGGTTTTCAAAGAGCTATTAGTTACTTCTGTTTTCAGTGCGCATAAAATAAACCAGGTAGATAAAATAGAAGGGCTTCAGAAACATGCTACGGAGTACAACATGAACTACGAGGACTCAAAACACTATTATTGTCTACGTGAGTTGAAAGGAGACAAGGAAACATAATAATCACGTGTAGAATTGTGAAAACGTACGATCAGCTTTATATAAAGCAATGTGTAATAACAACAGGGAGAAAAAGAGGCCGCCAGAATTTTTTTTTTGAGGAATAAAAGTAGCGAGATGTTGAAATAAGAACCAAGAAGACGTAATAAGGACTACAACCACTGGAATGTTTGAGGAAGTACACAGTACATGGTAAAGGCAGATATCAGGGACTTAAGGTACGTATATATCGACAAACATTGATCTATATCAAGACTATCTGTAGAGGACTGATGTCTAGCTCTGAAAAGCCTTATTCCAGGAACTGTCAATAATTGCCAAGAAGTAATCACAATCAAAATAGATAATAATACGTCACGACCCTTGTACTTGCCACAAGGAGCGTGGGCATGTATGAGTGACAGATATATGTCAGATACATTATTATCTTACCAAAAAAAACTAAAGGTAAGGTTAAGAACAAAAAGACACAATACTGTGACTGAGAACAATATACAAATAACCTGCACATAGGAGAGAGAAATTCCTCTCTCCTATGTGCGGGTTATTTGTGTAAATGTAAGGTAAGGAAGTTTAATGTGCTAAAAGACTTGAAAATTAAAATCCATCTCCGGGAGGAGTTTGTGACGTAACACAGCACCTTGAGGCACTCCAAATTTTTTTCTGGGTCTCTCTCCCTCAAGGTGCCTTGAGCATTTTAGTTACACTGACCTTCCTGGAATTAAACCTGATTACTTCCCACTCCGCATGTGCTGCATGATCCCAATAATTTAAAACATTATCTTTAATATTAGCGAAGTGACTTCAGTGATGATAGTCGCGATATGCGACGCTACATATATATATATATATATATATATATATATATATATATATATATATATATATATATATATATATATATATATATATATATATATATATATATATATATATATATATATATATATATATATATATATATATATATATATATACATATATATAATCTCTCTCTCTCTTACACAGGGTTTGACAAGGTTTGGTTAAGGATTCCTAGCTTTATTGACAAGTTATTTACAAGTTAAGGATTCCTAACTTTATTGACAAGCTAAGAGCTGTTACCTACATCAGCTCATTTGAAAGCATTTTTATTGTTATGAGACATACAAGTAGGGAACCGGATGAAATTGGAGCCATCTGTGGGCCAGCATTTTCATTTGATCAATTAACTTTACCTCGTTGATATCATAATGCTGTACGAATGTGTTCCAGACTCGAGTCATCCTGGGGATAAATGATCTCAGATGAAGTGATGTTCTGGAGAAGGGCACAGCCAGAGTAAAGTGCTGCTTTCTGCCCGTCTTGTGGTATAGAAGCTTGCTTCTCGCTGTCCTCGAAGTGGAGCCAAGTGTAGTACTTTGACAATGCTGGCCTTGTACATAACAGTAAGGCCACCCACATCCCTTCTCTCTCTCTCTCTCTCTCTCTCTCTCACCTGGGCACATGAAGCCAAGATAAATTGCAGTCAACTCAGTTTTAAGACCTTGCAAAAGCTGTATCATTTACTGTTCATTACAACTATATTCTAGATACGTTTTATGAACTCTATACTAGACGTGTTGTGTATTGTAAACTGTATATTAGACGTGTTATATAAACTGTATACTAGACGTGTTATATAAATTGTATACTGGACGTGTTATATAAACTGTATACCAGACGTGTTATATAAACTGTATACTAGACGTGTTGCATAAACTGTATACTAGACGTGTTGCATAAACTGTGTACTAGATGTGTTATATAAACTTTGCACTTTGACAGGTTACATAAACTCTATACAGTACACAGACGATTCACTGAGCCGCCTCAACACTGCTAGAAATTTAATTATATCAGGCAATAATTTTTTTTCTCTCCCCTTCCACCGTGCTCTTCCTTTCCTTCCATCTTGCCCTTTCTTCCACCTCCCTACCCCATCTCATTCTCTCCCTCCATCTCATTCTTTCACCCTTTCATCTCACACTTCCCTCTCATCTGGCTTACCTCTCCACCTGGCTTCATCTCCTCCTTCTTACTCTTTTCCCCTCAATTTTTCTTTCTTTTCATCCCACCCTCTCCTATTCATGCCCTTCCTCCCCCTCCCTACCCATCCACAAGTCTATCATCCTTCACCACCATCTTCCTCCTACCTACCTTCCCCATTCCTCCACTAATATCCCTCCGCCTCCACCCCCCCTCCCACCGTTGCTCTGAATCCACCTACTATTAAGCAAAACTTTACGTATAAAAGCCAGATGGAACATTACCCAAAAGAATTTTTTTTTTTTGCTCCATGACAGCAGTGTACATAAATTCTTTTTGAGATGCTCGTTATTAGCAGTTAAAAGAAACTAGTTTTTCGAAGGAGAAATTTCAAGGAAGAAAAAAATTATGGTGCGGGGCAGTTACTATTAATAAACTGGAAAACAAAATATGGGTTTAAAAAAAAATCACTGCTCCATGTTCAGGAAAATATCAAAATTTATAGAGTTCAACTTGTCCAGTGGGATAAAGGAGTGCCGGGGTGTTGTGTCCTCCCCGCCTACAATGTTTAAAAACTAGAAAAGATGGGATATTGTGAAACTAATTATTCTCTCCACCTTTTTCTTCTTTCTGTAGATTAATTACTCTTTTAGGTTTAATTGATATCTAATGTACATATACAAATGAAACTGAAATTCATCTGTATAATAACATAATAAACACTTCACTCCCTAAAACAGGGAGCGCGCGCGCACACACACACACACACACACACACACACACACACACACACACACACACACACACACACACACACACACACACACACACACACACACACACACACACACACACACACACACACACATACACACATACACACACACACACACACACATACACACACACACACACACACACACACACACACACACACACACACACACACACACACACACACACACATACACACACACACACACACACACACACACACATACACACATACACACATACACACATACACACACATACACACACACACACACATACACACACATAGACACATACACTCGATCGAAGACCAGGCAGAACTACAAAGGGATCTGGACAGGCTGCAGACCTGGTCCAGCAATTGGCTCCTGGAGTTCAATCCCACCAAGTGCAAAGTCATGAAGATTGGGGAAGGGCAAAGAAGACCGCAGACGGAGTACAGTCTAGGGGTCCAGAGACTACAAACCTCACTCAAGGAAAAAGATCTTGGGGTGAGTATAACACCAGGCACATCTCCTGAAGCGCACATCAACCAAATAACTGCTGCAGCATATGGGCGCCTAGCAAACCTCAGAACAGCATTCCGACATCTTAATAAGGAATCATTCAGGACCCTGTACAGCGTGTACGTTAGGCCCATACTGGAGTATGCGGCACCAGTTTGGAACCCACACCTAGCCAAGCACGTAAAGAAACTAGAGAAAGTGCAAAGGTTTGCAACAAGACTAGTCCCAGAGCTAAGAGGTATGTCCTACGAGGAGAGGTTAAGGGAAATCAACCTGACGACACTGGAGGACAGGAGAGATAGGGGGGACATGATAACGATATACAAAATACTGAGAGGAATTGACAAGGTGGACAAAGACAGGATGTTCCAGAGATTGGACACAGTAACAAGGGGACACAGTTGGAAGCTGAAGACACATGAATCACAGGGATGTTAGGAAGTATTTCTTCAGCCACAGAGTAGTCAGTAAGTGGAATAGTTTGGGAAGTGATGTAGTGGAGGCAGGATCCATACATAGCTTTAAGCAGAGGTATGATAAAGCTCAGGCTCAGGGAGAGTGACCTAGTAGCGATCAGTGAAGAGGCGGGGCCAGGAGCTCGGACTCGACCCCCGCAACCTCAACTAGGTGAGTACAACTAGGTGAGTACACACACACACACACACATACACAAAGGCAGGGAGCACACTAGGACAGAATGAGAGGTTGGAAGACATTGAATGAACTAGGACATGTGCAAGGACCTTACCAGATACCTGTGGGGGCCAGGAACAGGTGAGCTCGGACTCGACCCCCGCAACCTCAACTAGGTGAGTACACACACACACACACACACACACACACACACACACACACACACACACACACACACACACACACACACACACACACACACACACACACACATACACACACACATACACACACACATACACACACACACACACACACACACACACACACACATACACACACACACACACACACACACACACACACACACACACACACATACACACACACACACATACACACACATACACACACATACACACACACATACACACACATACACACACACACACACACACACACACACACACACACACACACACACACACACACACACACACACACACACACACACACACACACACACACACACAGGGAGGGAGCACACTAGGACAGAATGAGAGGTTGGAAGACATTGAAGGAACTAGGACATGTGCAAGGACCTTACCAGATACCTGTGGGGGCCAGGAACAGGTGAGCAGGAAGGACAAACCAAGAAGCATAGGGGCCATAACTAGGGAAGGGACTGAAGGAAGGAACACTCCACGGGAAGAAACTAAAACACATCAGAGGATGCAATGGGAGTCACAGTGGGAGGTGGAAAGGGAGAGATCCGTGTTTGTCTATGGGCTAGACGAAGCTGAAGGGGAAACTTACGATGAAAGAAAGCAGGAGGAGAAAAAAGCGATTGAAGATATCATGAAGGTGATAGGCGAGGGGGACATGACCCAGGTGGCAAATTTTCGGAGAATTGGGTGGTTCACAAAGAAAAGGAATCGGCCTCTCAAAGTAATTTTCAAGGCAGAATCAACCCGAACCATGATCCTGCAGGAGAAAGCACGGCTGAGAGGCAAGCAGGAGTTCCGGAGTGTGTACCTCGATCGAGACAGAACACAGGACGAAAGGAAGACGATGAAAGAGAGAGTTCAAAAACGAAAGGAGAAATGGGAGGAAATGAAAAAGGAGAGCAGAATAACCCAGGATCAAATGGAAGGACAAGCACACCCCCCAGAAACACCTGCAGAAGGACTCCAGCCACGACACCCCCAAGGCAACTGAACAATCCAAACCAACCATCACACACCGATCCCTCTGTTTCCATCCCCCGCACCACAGTTACAGTATTAGAACAGAAGTTGAAGGTTTGGTACTCAAATGCTGATGGATTAACGAATAAACATGAGGAATGGCAAGAAAGAATCAATGAGAAGTCCCCAGACATCATAGCAGTTACAGAAACAAAACTCACGGAGACAATAACAGATGCAATCTTCCCACCAGGATACCAGATCATGAGGAAAGATAGAAGGGGCAGGGTGGGAGGTGGCGTTGCTCTGCTCGTAAAAAACAGATGGAAATTCGAGAAAATGGAAGGCATAGATGAGACGGGAGAAAGAGACTACATAGCAGGTACACTTCAGTCTGGGGAACACAAAGTGGTCATTGCAGTGATGTATAATCCACCACAGAACTGCAGGAGGCCAAGAGAGGAATATGAAGAGAGCAACAGAGCAATGGTGGACACACTTGCTGAGGTGGCAAGAAGAGCTCATTCCAACAGAGCAAAGTTGCTGGTTATGGGGGATTTCAACCACAGGGAGATCGACTAGGAAAACCTGGAGCCACATGGGGGTCCCGAAACATGGAGAGTCAGGATGTTGGACGTGGTGCTGGAAAACCTCATGCACCAACATGTTAAGGACACTACCAGAGTGAGAGGGGAGGATGAACCAGCAAGATTGGACCTTGTGTTCACCCTGGGCAGCTCAGACATTGAGGACATCAAGTATGAGAGTCCCCTAGGAGCTAGCGACCACGTGGTTCTGTGCTTTGAATACATAGTAGAGCTGCAAGTGGAGAGAATAACAGGAGTTGAATGGGAAAAGCCTGACTATAAAAGAGGGGACTACATAGGGTTGAAGAACTTCCTGCGGGAGGTCCAGTGGGACAGAGAACTGGCAGGAAAGCCAGTAAATGAAATGATGGAATATGTAACAACAAAATGCAAGGAGGCAGTGGAAAAGTTTATTCCCAAGGGCAACAGTAACAACGGGAAGACCGGAACGAGCCCCTGGTTTACCCGACGGTGTAAGGAGGCAAAAACAAAGTGCAATAGAGAATGGAAAAAGTACAGAAGGCAGAGAACACACGAAAATAGGGAGATCAGTCGCAGAGCCAGGAATGAGTATGCACAGGTAAGGAGGGAGGCCCAGCGACAGTATGAAAATGACATAGCATCGAGAATCAAGACTGACCCGAAACTGTTGTATAGCCACATCAGGAGGAAGACAACAGTCAAAGACCAGGTGATCAGATTAAGGACAGAAGGTGGAGAACTCACAAGAAATGATCAGGAGGTATGTGAGGAGCTGAACAGGAGATTTAAGGAAGTTTTTACAGTAGAGACAGGAAGGGCTGTGGGAAGACAGCACAGAAGGGAACATCAAGAGGGAATATACCAACAAGTGTTGGATGACATACGAACAACTGAGGAGGAGGTGAAGAAGCTCTTAAGTGACCTTGACACCTCAAAGGCGATGGGACCGGACAACATCTCCCCATGGGTCCTTAGAGAAGGAGCAGAGATGCTGTGCGTGCCTCTAACCACAATCTACAACACATCCCTTGAAACTGGGCAACTACCTGAAAAATGGAAGACAGCTAATGTAGTCCCCATATTTAAGAAAGGAAACAGAAACGAGGCACTAAACTACAGACCTGTGTCTCTGACATGTATTGTGTGCAAAGTCATGGAGAAGATTATCAGGAGGAGAGTGGTCGAACACCTGGAAAGGAACAAGATTATAAATGAAAACCAGCATGGGTTCATGGAAGGCAAATCCTGTATCACAAACCTCCTGGAGTTTTATGACAAGGTAACAGAAGTAAGACACGAGAGAGAGGGGTGGGTAGATTGCGTTTTCCTAGACTGCAGGAAGGCCTTTGACACAGTTCCCCACAAGAGATTAGTGCAGAAGCTGGAGGATCAGGCGCATGTAAAAGGGAGGGCACTGCAATGGATAAGGGAATACCTGACAGGGAGGCAGCAACGAGTCATGGTACGTGAAGAGGTATCACAGTGGGCGCCTGTTACGAGCGGGGTCCCACAGGGGTCAGTTCTAGGACCAGTGCTATTTTTGATATATGTGAACGACATGATGGAAGGAATAGACTCTGAAGTATCCCTGTTCGCAGATGATGTGAAGTTGATGAGAAGAATTAAATCGGACGAGGATGAGGCAGGACTGCAAAGAGACCTGGACAGGCTGGACATGTGGTCCAGTAACTGGCTTCTCGAATTCAATCCAGCCAAATGCAAAGTCATGAAGATTGGGGAGGGGCAAAGAAGACCGCAGACAGAGTATAGGCTAGGTGGACAAAGACTACAGACCTCACTCAGGGAGAAAGACCTTGGGGTGACCATAACACCGAGCACATCACCGGAGGCACACATCAACCAAATAACTGCTGCAGCATACGGGCGCCTGGCAAACCTGAGAATAGCGTTCCGATACCTTAATAAGGAATCGTTCAAGACACTGTACACTGTGTATGTTAGGCCCATACTGGAGTATGCAGCACCAGTCTGGAACCCACACCTGGTCAAGCACGTCAAGAAGTTAGAGAAAGTACAAAGGTTTGCAACAAGGCTAGTCCCAGAGCTCAAGGGAATGTCGTACGAGGAAAGGTTAAGGGAAATCGGACTGACGACACTGGAGGACAGAAGGGTCAGGGGAGACATGATAACGACATACAAGATACTGCGGGGAACAGACAAGGTGGACAGAGATAGGATGTTCCAGAGAGGGGACACAGGGACAAGGGGTCACAACTGGAAGCTGAAGACTCAGACGAGTCACAGGGACGTTAGGAAGTATTTCTTCAGTCATAGAGTTGTCAGCAAGTGGAATAGCCTAGCAAGTGAAGTAGTGGAGGCAGGAACCATACATAGTTTTAAGAAGAGGTATGACAAAGCTCAGGAAGCAGAGAGAGAGAGGACTCAGTAGCGACCAGTGAAGAGGCGGGTCCAGGAGCTATAACTCGACCCCTGCAACCACAATTAGGTGAGCACACACTCTCAGAAGGTAGAATTATCTATACACATAACTTAAGCGTCGTGAACACAGTTGGACAAGAAACTGACTATCGATAATAAAAGTAAAATGATAAAAGTGACGCTTGTGCAATATTTGGGAATCTTTATTCTGGAAACGTTTATCCACACAGTTCTTCAGTCTAATGCAGAAAAACGTGGAGTAAGAGGAGTTATTCCACGTTTTCCTGCAATGGACTGAAGAAACCACTGTGTGGCGAAACGCTTCCAGAATAAAGATGCGCAACTGTTGCACGAGTGTCTTTTTATCTCAACGTGTCTGATTTGTAAACTATTTATTCACAAAAAACAAGACAATAATTTTTCTTGTAAAGTAAAGAGGTTTGTATTATCTAAAGATGTTATAAAAACCCGTCAAAATTAGCGCTTCTATAAAAAAAAGTTTTGGGGAAAATGTGTCTTTTTGTGGCGACTAAATTATACGCGACGACTTTTTCCCCTTTTTTTATAAGCAACTACATTTTTTTTTTTTTTTTGGGTCACACTCAAAATAAATTTCAGTTGTTTGAAGGTTAGACCAGACTTTTTATTGCACGTTTTACAGCCCCTCGGATTTTATTATTTCTATTTTATAATAAAATTATAAATTTATTTGTTTATTGCCGGCGATAAATATTTTGTTGCTTACATGATGTTTCTTTTCAGATTCATGAGTAATTTCTCCCAGGATTAAAATTTCTAAAAGAATTTGGTCTTTATTCTATATTTATATATTAAAAATCCAGTTTTTTCATACTTTATTAGTGAAAGTCATGTTCGCTGAACAACCTTCAGAAAATGACAATAAAACTGATAATGGAATTTAGTCTTAATTTTACTATTACAAAAAAAAATATATTAATATTTCAATATTATTACTTTTTGGAAGGTGTTTCTACGTCAAACGCTACATTTTAATTTTTCATTCTCATACCAGGACAAAAATCTGAACAATTAGAACAAAATAATCGGGCTATAATGGGATATCACTATTATTTATTTTAAATTCAAGTCCGCATGAGTAAGTTTGGTTTCCCTCTTGTACGTTTTGTTAGTCAATCAACCGTGCGTTCATGGTGTTCTTTTCAGTCCTGAACAGCTTCTTCCATCTTGGTGTTTAATGTTGCCATTTCTTCAGTATATCTGGATATGATAGTTTGTAGAGTCGTGTTGTTGTACTCGTTCCAGGTGTCATAATTTTTGGTTCATGTTCTAGAATCAATAAGTGTACAGGTAAAACATTGATGTTTTGGCAGGGTTCTGTATCGCTCTCGGGATCTGCTGTAGTTATACAGCCTATCTTCCCTTACGAGTAGTTTAAAACAGCTCGTAAATAGTTGTTAAGTTATGCGTCTTTATGAATTAGCTGGATGAATCTTATTGTAGCCAGCTGGACTAGTGGCTTACGCGTTGGCCTGGAGTTTTACGACTCACTTGCCGCGAGTTCAAGGCCCACCCGTACAGTAGTTTGAATTATTTAGTTTGAGGTATTTGTACTCTTGTAAGTGTTAGTATCTGCAAGATATCTGGATAGAATACTTGAGGGTCTAGATAAATTCCCTCAAGGCTGAATAAATTCCTTATTAAACTACCGCAGCCTTTCACTGAGACACTGAAACCTTTTACCGTAAAGTAAACTGTTCTTTCAATATCAAAGTGTCTACCTTATCAGTTGCAGTCTGTTATGTTCATTCCTTAATTGTATGAAAAATTGTTTTAGACAACGTAGGTCTATTAAACTTGGGTCTGTAAGGACCAAACAGAGCCTAATAATATGAGATAATCAGGACTGTTCCGAAGCGAGAATAGTTTTAGTTCTTTGAATCAAGAACCCTACATCTGCATCATGGCACCCATACCTTGAAGAAGTAATGCACGCAGTTACCTCAAACAAGAGGGAGAAATATGAATAAGGATCAGGTACTAAAAGAGTACTACAGGACTCTGTCCTTGACCTTCACACATCAATAATTTCTACCTGGAAGCACACAACGGTTAAAATAAATTTTCAGACGAAATTTAAATAGAAATCATTATAAATTCAGACTGAGGAATTCCAGGATAACCTCAGTGTCAACCTCGGGTAGTGTCAAACGCAGTTCAATGTACTCATTGTTTTACTCTTAAGCTCGGGAATGAAGTTTTATTTTTCAAAAATTAAAATATATCATGACTCTGACTGCGAAAAGGGATTTAGAAGACATTAGTTATCACATACAAGCCAGTGTGTTGCTTTACGCAAAAGAGACAATCGACTACTTTTATTAAGCAAAATTGGATACACAGGGAATGTGCCGCTATCCTATTCTATATGAAAGCTGCATAGAGCTAACAGGACGGATTTCATACAGAGTTGAAATCTATTAGACTAAGCTGTGAGACTACAGTCGAACTATGAGGGTCTCGTCAAGTATTCCATTACGGGTATAATGTCTCCGTCAGCCTCAAAGGCTTCATTTCGACAGAGATGAAGTTATTTAAAAATAGTAATAATAGGAACAACTGTTTCATAATACAACTTTACCTTTCATCTATGACGTTTCACCCTGATTATGGCTGTGAAGTTCGTCACCAAAATACCAGAGAAGAATGACTTTTAAATTATACAGAAGATGACAAAATTAAGCCTAGAATCAGAAACTGGTTGTACGAAAATTAAGAACATTAAAAGTGTTCTTAGAAAACATAGACTGAAGGCTGATATGAGAGAAGTCTACACATGAATGAAATGAATATATAAAATGTAAATAGTGTTGTTGTAGCATCCTAAATTCTAGATCGAGTTCTTAATAATTATTCAAACTTATTGAGTAAAGAGTGACATACGAAAATTGTCACTTCAGTCATACTTACCTCTGTAAAAAAAAAAAAAAAAGCTACGTACAAAAGGGCATCGTTAAAAATACCCAGCCTATGTGTGATAGTCTACCTGGGCTATTACCTAAGTCTCTGTTTAATACAAAAATATGTGCTGAAAGCCATAATTTGCATAAAGTATTCACAGCAAATCATCTATATCTATGGATTCTTCACGCAATACAATACACTTGTGATTTGCCAGAGGCACCATCGTGGCTTCTCCTGATATAAAGATCCCCAGCAACAACTTGGACACCTTGGTGATATCCGTCGTTATCCCCCACTCACTTCCTTTCTCACCTACCTAGGTGATGGTATCTCAATTATCCTCTTCCCTTGTAGGCACAGATACATCTTCAGTTCCCTTCCCGTTCTCCTATTTAGGTGAAGACAGATCATCCATTCTCACCTTTATTTATGATTTTTCGAAATTTAAATTATAGCCATTTCTACCTGTTTGAGAACTCTCTCATACAGGGTCAAATTTTAACATATTTCACACTACCTAAATGTGCACCGCTCAGCACTTCACAAAGACTGGCGGCTACGTGATAACTGAAACTGATTACCGTTTGTCGAATCTTTGATAATTAAAAACAAAGGCTATGGTCTGCCAACAGAGAAATTAATTTTTCGTCCTGTACTTATCCCACTATAAGACCCTTTTGCCTTCTGGCAAACCATTCTCTCTCTCTCTCTCTCTTTCTCTCTCTCTCTCTCTCTCTCTCTCTCTCTCTCTCTCTCTCTCTCTCTCTCTCTCTCTCTCTCTCTCTCTCTCTCCCTCTCTCTCTCCCTCTCGCTCTCCCTCTCCCTCTCCCTCTCCCTCCCTCTCTCTCTCTCTCTCTCTCTCTCTCTCGCTCGCTCTCTCTCCCTTTTAGTAATAGTCCGCCAGTTTTTATGTTATATTTTCCAGCACATCGTATTACCATTTCATTTCTATATATTTTTTAAAGTTTTTACGACTGAATATTTCACCGTCACATTTCTGTCTTTGCAACGTTTCTAAGTGGTTGCTCAGAGTAGGTCGCTGGTAGCGTTGACTGAGAATGTCAAGTTCAGGGCTCTTACTGGGCATGAAGAAGGCCACGAAATAATGCTTCGCATAATACAAAAAAAAAAACTATTCATTAACATGAAGTCTACAGAACAGTTCCCACTGACGACTTCTAACAAGGTCCACTGACGACCCTTAACAGGTCCCACTGACGACTTCTAACAAGGTCCACTGACGACCCTTAACAGGTCCCACTGACGACTTCTAACAAGGTCCACTGACGACCCTTAACAGGTCCCACTGACGACTTCTAACAAGGTCCACTGACGACCCTTAACAGGTCCCACTGACGACTTCTAACAAGGTCCACTGACGGACCCTTAACAGGTCCCATGGACGACTTCTAACAAGGTCCACTGACGACCCTAACAGGTCCCACTGACGACTTCTAACAAGGTCCACTGACGACCCTTAACAGGTCCCACTGACGACTTCTAACAAGGTCCACTGACGACCCTTAACAGGTCCCACTGACGACTTCTAACAAGGTCCACTGACGACCCTTAACAGGTCCCACTGACGACTTCTAACAAGGTCCATTGACGACCCTTAACAGGTCCCACTGACGACTTCTAACAAGTCCCACTGACGACCCTTAACAGGTCCCACTGACGACTTCTAACAAGGTCCACTGACGACCCTTAACAGGTCCCACTGACGACTTCTAACAAGGTCCACTGACGACCCTTAACAGGTCCCACTGACGACTTCTAACAAGTCCCACTGACGACCCTTAACAGGTCCCACTGACGACTTCTAACAAGGTCCACTGACGACCCTTAACAGGTCCCACTGACGACTTCTAACAAGGCCCACTGACGACTCTTAACAGGTCCCACTGACGACTTCTAACAAGGTCCACTGACGACCCTTAACAGGTCCCACTGACGACTTCTAACAAGGTCCACTGACGACCCTTAACAGGTCCCACTGACGACTTCTAACAAGGCCCACTGACGACTCTTAACAGGTCCCACTGACAACTTCTAACAAGGCCCACTGACGACTCTTAACAGGTCCCACTGACAACTTCTAACAAGGCCCACTGACGACTCTTAACAGGTCCCACTGACGACTTCTAACAAGTCCCACTGACGACTCTTAACAGTTCCCACTGACGACTTCTAACAAGGCCCACTGACGACTCTTAACAGGTCCCACTGACGACTCTTAACAGGTCCCACTGACGACTTCTAACAAGGCCCACTGACGACTCTTAACAGGTCCCACTGACGACTTCTAACAAGGCCCACTGACGACTCTTAACAGGTCCCACTGACGACTTCTAACAAGGCCCACTGACGACTCTTAACAGGTCCCACTGACGACTTCTAACAAGGCCCACTGACGACTCTTAACAGGTCCCACTGACGACTTCTAACAACGCCCACTGACGACTCTTAACAGGTCCCACTGACGACTTCTAACAAGACCCATTGACCACTCTTAACAGGTCCCACTGACGACTTCTAACAAGGCCTACTGACGACTCTTAACAGGTCCCACTGACGACTTCTAACAAGTCCTACTGACGACTCTTAACAGGTCCCACTGACGACTCTTAACAGGTCCCACTGATGACTTCTAACAAGTCCCACTGACGACTCTTAACAGGTCCCACTGACGACTTCTAACAAGGCCCACTGACGACTCTTAACAGGTCCCACTGACGACTTCTAACAACGCCCACTGACGACTCTTAACAGGTCCCACTGACGACTTCTAACAAGACCCATTGACCACTCTTAACAGGTCCCACTGACGACTTCTAACAAGTCCTACTGACGACTCTTAACAGGTCCCACTGACGACTTCTAACAAGGCCTACTGACGACTCTTAACAGGTCCCACTGACGACTTCTAACAAGTCCTACTGACGACTCTTAACAGGTCCCACTGACGACTCTTAACAGGTCCCACTGATGACTTCTAACAAGTCCCACTGACGACTCAACAAGTCCCAGTGACGACTCCTAACAAGTTCCACACACACACACACACACACACTAGGGAGAAGCAGGAAGGCCAGGACGAATGAAGCCAAACTACAAGAAAGGGGACTACACAGGAATGAGGAACTACCTGAACGGGGTTCAGTGGGACAGAGAACTGGCAGGGAAGCCAGTTAATGAGATGATGGAATATGTAGCAACAAAATGCAAGGAGGCTGAGGAGAGGTTTGTACCCAAGGGTAACAGGATTAATGAAAAAGCCAGGATGAGCCCATGGTTTACCCAAAGGTGCAGGGAGGCAAAAACCAAGTGTGCTAGGGAATGGAAGAAATATAGAAGGCAAAGGACCCAGGAGAATAAGGAGAACAGTCGTAGAGCCAGAAACGAATATGCACAGATAAGAAGGGAGGCCCAAAGACAAAAATGAAAATGACATAGCAGCGAAAGCCATCTGACCCTGAAACTGTTGTACAGCCACATCAGGAGGAAAACAACAGTCAAGGACCAGGTAATCAGGCTAAGGAAGGAAGGAGGAGAGACAACAAGAAATGACCGTGAAGTATGTGAAGAACTCAACAAGAGATTCAAAGAAGTGTTCACAGAGGAGACAGAAGGGACTCCAGAAAGACGGAGGAGGGGTGGGGCACACCACCAAGTGCTGGACACAGTGCACACAACCGAGGAAGAAGTGAAGAGGCTTAGGTGAGCTAGATACCTCAAAGGCAATGGGGCCAGATAACATCTCCCCATGGGTATTGAGAGAGGGAGCAGAGGCGCTATGTGTACCCCTAACAACAATATTCAATACATCTATCGAAACAGGAGATTGCCTGAGGCATGGAAGACAGCAAATGTAGTCCCAATCTTTAAAAAAGGAGACAGACATGAAGCATTAAACTACAGACCAGTGTCACTGACATGTATAGTATGCAAAATCATGGAGAAGATTATCAGGAGAAGAGTGGTGGAACACCTAGAAAGGAATGATCTCATCAACAGCAGCCAACATGGTTTCAGGGACAGGGAAATCCTGTGTCACAAACCTACTGGAGTTCTATGACGCATGGTGACAGCAGTAAGACAAGAGAGAGAGGGGTGGGTGGATTGCATTTTCTTGGACTGCAAGAAGGCGTTTGACACAGTTCCACACAAGAGATTGGTGCAAAACTGGAGGACCAAGCAGGGATAACAGGGAAGGCACT
>NC_091352.1:10283745-10341245 GCF_038502225.1 Cherax quadricarinatus | reverse complement strand
ATAATAGTGACTTGTGCCTTTGTTCTTTGCTCTTTGGATACATAATTGCTCAACCTGCAGCACACACTCCTTCTAGTCTCTGTTTATCACACTCTTCATTATCGTATATAAACGCTCCCATTTTCCTTTCCACCGCCCCGCGTGTGTAGTACGTGCTGGGACTGGCTCTTCCCTCGCTCCCTTGAACACTCCATTACCCTCTCTTGCCTCCACCTGTTATTGCTCTTGTCATTTGTGTAGTCTCACTGACTCTTCCCCACACACGCATATACACATACACACAGTAGCCTTGAATCGACCCTGCAACCACATACAGGTGAGTACAGACACACACACAGATTGAAGTAGTGGAGGCAGGATTATACATAGCTTTATGAAGAGGTATGATAAGGCTCTTGGAGCAGGGAGAGACTGTATCTAGTAGCAACTAGCGAAGAGGCGGGGCATCTTGTGAATGCTGCACCCACACTGTGATGCATCTTGTGAATACTGCACCCACACTGTGATGCATCTTGTGAATGCTGCACCCACACTGTGATGCATCTTGTGAATGCTGCACCCACACTGTGATACATCTTGTGAATACTGCACCCACACTGTGATGCATCTTGTGAATGCTGCACCCACACTGTGATGCATCTTGTGAATACTGCACCAACACTGTGATGCATCTTGTGAATACTGCACCCACACTGTGATGCATCTTGTGAATACTGCACCCACACTGTGATGCATCTTGTGAATACTGCACCAACACTGTGATGCATCTTGTGAATACTGCACCCACACTGTGATGCATCTTGTGAATACTGCACCCACACTGTGATGCATCTTGTGAATACTGCACCCACACTGTGATGCATCTTGTGAATACTGCACCCACACTGTGAAGTATCTTGTGAATGCTGCACCCACACTGTGAAGTATCTTGTGAATGTTGCACCCACACTGTGACGCATCTTGTGAATACTGCACCCACACTGTGATGCATATTGTGAATACTGCACCCACACTGTGATGCATCTTGTGAATGCTGCACCCACACTGTGATGCATCTTGTGAATGCTGCACCCACACTGTGATGCATCTTGTGAATGCTGCACCCACACTGTGAAGTATCTTGTGAATGCTGCACCCACACTGTGATGCATCTTGTGAATGCTGCACCCACACTGTGATGCATCTTGTGAATGCTGCACCCACACTGTGATGCATCTTGTGAATGCTGCACCCACACTGTGATGCATCTTGTGAATGCTGCACCCACACTGTGATGCATCTTGTGAATGCTGCACCCACACTGTGAAGTATCTTGTGAATGCTGCACCCACACTGTGATGCATCTTGTGAATGCTGCACCCACACTGTGATGCATCTTGTGAATGCTGCACCCACACTGTGAAGTATCTTGTGAATACTGCACCCACACTGTGAAGCATCTTGTGAATACTGCACCAACACTGTGATGCATCTTGTGAATGCTGCACCCACACTGTGATGCATCTTGTGAATGCTGCACCCACACTGTGATGCATCTTGTGAATGCTGCACCCACACTGTGAAGTATCTTGTGAATACTGCACCCACACTGTGAAGCATCTTGTGAATACTGCACCAACACTGTGATGCATCTTGTGAATGCTGCACCCACACTGTGATGCATCTTGTGAATGTTTCACCCACACTGTGATGCATCTTGTGAATGCTGCACCCACACTGTGATGCATCTTGTGAATGCTGCACCCACACTGTGAAGTATCTTGTGAATGCTGCACCCACACTGTGAAGTATCTTGTGAGTGCTTCACTCACACGTGATGTAGCTGACAAAACATCAATTAAGAAATACAGTGAAGGTGCATTAGCCTCCACCACTCTCCAGACTAACTGATGTTGCCTAAAGCAAGACCTCAGTAGCCTGTGACACGCCGCAGGTGATACAATGTAAAGAGGGAGAGAGAGAGATGTGGGAGAGGACGTGTGAGAGTGTGTGTGTGTGTGTTCACCTTTTTGTAGCTGCATGGGTCGATTCACAGCTCCTGGCCCCTGTGTGTGTGCATGTGTGCATGTGTGTACTCACCTAGTTGAGGTTGCGGGGGTCGAGTCCGAGATCCTGGCCCCGCCTCTTCACTGATCGCTACTAGGTCACTCTCCCTGAGCCGTGAGCTTTATCATACCTCTGCTTAAAGCTATGTATGGATCCTGCCTCCACTACATCGCTTCCCAAACTATTCCACTTCCTGACTACTCTGTGGCTGAAGAAATACTTCCTAACATCCCTTTGATTCATCTGTGTCTTCAGCTTCCAACTGTGTCCCCGTGTTGCTGTGTCCAGTCTCTGGAACATCCTGTCCTTGTCCACCTTGTCAATTCCTCTCAGTATTTTGTAAGTCGTTATCATGTCCCCCCTATCTCTCCTGTCCTCCAGTGTCGTCAGGTTGGTTTCCCTTAACCTCTCCTCATAGGACATACCTCTTAACTCTGGGACTAGTCTTGTTGCAAACCTTTGCACTTTCTCTAGTTTCTTTACGTGCTTGGCTAGGTGTGGGTTCCAAACTGGTGCCACATACTCCAATATGGGTCTAACGTACACGGTGTACAGGGTCCTGAACGATTCCTTATTAAGATGTCGGAATGCTGTTCTGAGGTTTGCCAGGCGCCCATATGCTGCAGCAGTTATTTGGTTGATGTGCGCTTCAGGAGATGTGCCTGGTGTTATACTCACCCACTTCCTGACTACTCTGTGGCTGAAGAAATACTTCCTAACATCCATGTGATTCATCTGTGTGTGTGTGTGTGTGTGTGTGTGTGTGTGTGTGTGTGTGTGTGTGTGTGTGTGTGTGTGTGTGTGTGTGTGTGTGTGTGTGTGTGTGTGTGTGTGTGTGTATGTGTGTTTCAAAACAATACACCTCCCTGGCGAGGGAGAAACTATGGCTATAAAACACAAACTGATCGTTAAAATTTGTCCAAACAAGGACATAAAAATATAATTGGCAGATCACTTGTTTGCCGTGAAAACACCGCAACTCCTAACACTGAAACAGAGATCGATCCTACAGAAATAGGATATTGAATCTCGTTATTCTCTCCAGATCTTTCAGCGCTGTCAGTTTCATGCTGACGTCAGTCAGGGTTACAGAAAAGAGCACATAGAGAGTTTTGCTCTTGTACTGTTGAATAAATTGCCAGACTTCCGATTTTGGAAAATAAAAGATTAATAATTTTTTTATCCAGAAAAAAACATTTAAGCTGGAGAGAGAGAGGGAGGGGGGAAAAGTGATTAACATATTAAATAGAGAATCTAGGTACAGATGCTAAAATCAAAATTTGTTATTATTATAATCAAAAAGAAGCGCTAAACCACAAGGGCTATACAGCGCTAAAATCAAAAGAGACAGTAGTTAAATTACAATGCATGCAAAACTTCCTTCGTCTTCTGAGAAGTGATTTTTTTTTATATGTATAAATCTAACTTGAATCCTACATATGAATAAATTTCACGTGAGGTCATCCTATCCTAAGCTGCCTGGGAATTAGCGTGGGGTGTTAGCGACCACCATGGCTGGAGTGCTTTAGAATCTCAGGTTATAGTGTTGGAAATAAATGGTATCAAATACCGACACAGTGGAAATATAAACACATATGCAGTATAATGTGATCCTTTATTGACAACGTTTCACCCACACAGTGGGCTTTTTCAAGTCACACACAGATCTACCTGGGGTGGAAGGTACGGGAGTATTTATAGTCATGTTCAGAATGTTGAGGTCAGGTGGAGAATGCTGCATCTGATGATCTACCGGGTGGAGTTATAGAGTCTTGGGTAGCTTGGCAGGGGTATTGGACAAGTTGTGAGTAGACTTCTGTAGTGTTCTATGTTCTTATGTGGGATAGCGATGAAGAAGTTTCTTGGCGAGTGGTTCAGCTATGTTATAGAAGCCGTTGTTCTGGTTGAAATTGTTGGTTATAGAGATAAGCGATGATTCCAGGATTCTTCTGTATTGAGTGTTGTCTTCTGTGGCTATGTCTTGAGTTTCTGTAGTTAATTAAATGGTTGTGTGAATTGCGATGTTGTACACAGGCATTCCTTGTATCGCCAGTCCTGCTTGCATATTGGTGTTCTGAAATACGTGTTTGGAGGTCTCTTGATGTTTCGCCCACATATAGTTATAGTGTTGAAGAAGGAGGTTCTACTTCTTCAGGAGGAAAATAGGAGGCACTTGCGTCCTTTTACTTTACATATTGTCGGTAATTCTACCAACATTAACTAAAAATATCTAGCCTAGACAGGACTCGCAGCTTTAAGTTGGAAAAATTCAGATTCGGGAAGGATATAGGAAAGCACTGATTTAGTAATAGAGTTGTGGATGAGTGGAACAAACTTCCCAGTACCGTCAAAGAAGCAAAGACGTTGTGTTGTTTTAAAAACAGGTTAGATAAATACATGAGTGGGTGTGGGTGGATGTTAGTTGGACCTGACTAGCTTGTGCTACTAGGTCAGATGCCGTGCTCCTTCCTTAAGTGAATGTGACCTGACTAGGTTAGGACGTTGGCTTAAGCTGGTAGAAGAATTGGACCTCCCTCGCATGGGCCAGTAGGCCTGCTGCAGTGTTCCTTCTTTCTTATGCTTTTATGTTCTTAATAAATCTAAGTTGTAGATGAATGGTTCAGAGAACCGACATGTTGATAAATTAGACACTTGTGCAACTCTTGGGTATCTTTATTGATACCCAAGAGTTGCACATGTGTCTAATTTATCAAATCTAACTTGACTCTAACTTGAGATAAATCTTATGTATGAATAAATCTAACCTGTCTCTTATACATAAATAAATCTAACTTGAACCTTATATATGAATTTTATCTTAAGATGAATCTCCTACATGGATGACTCTAACTTGCTAATCAATGTTGCAATGTAGATACGTCTCATTTCCATATAACATAGGCATATTTAATGAGGTCGCAATGAATTTCGTTTCATTTGTAATCAGGCGCCTCTGCGAATGTCATCTCTTTAAAGTCGCTGATGTCAAGGCTTTGAAGATTTTCCACTAGACAAGACTTGCTGTGGCAGTTATTGCCGGGGAAGACGCTGGCTGCCCCGTCTCTCTCCCTCCGTACTCCCGTCCATCAAGTCTCATTCTTTCCTTCAGTATCTCTCCATGTTCCGTTCTAGTTTTCGATTTTATCTTGTTCCTCATCGCCTTTTGCTCATCTGAAGACCATTTTTTTCCCCCACTCTTTTATTTTTCATTGTTTAACCTTTTCTTTATTTCCTCATTTCAAACAACCTGCTTTGTAGTTTTGTGATCATTCGGTATTTCATTCTTTATGTTAAGTTTTCTCAGTGTTGCATGTGGTCAAAGGGACCCACACCGCTGTCTTCATCATAGAAAAGTAAAACAAAATTCCTTGTACCTGTCAATTCTGACACGCACAGTGAGGGCGAGGGACGACCCTTGTATAAATTAATGTTCAAATACAATCAGAATATTAAGACATGCGCAGCAATTTAGTGTCTATACTGACGACACATTTCTCTTGATCAGCATTTTTTTTTTCAGTCGAAGTACAGAGACGATAACATAAGTATGGGAGATGTTGATATGATCAGTCCCTCAGCTTGGAAAAACAAGTTTGAAGTCATCAGTCCCTCAGCTTGGAGACACAAGTTTGAAGTCATCAGTCCCTCAGCTTGGAGAAACAAGTTTGAAGCCATCAGTCCCTCAGCTTGGAGAAACAAGTTTGAAGTCGTCAGTCCCTCAGCTTGGAGAAACAAGTTTGAAGCCATCAGTCCCTCAGCTTGGAGAAACAAGTTTGAAGCCATCAGTCCCTCAGCTTGGAGAAACAAGTTTGAAGCCATCAGTCCCTCAGCTTGGAGAAACAAGTTTGAAGTCATCAGTCCCTCAGCTTGGAGAAACAAGTTTGAAGTCATCAGTCCCTCAGCTTGGAGAAACAAGTTTGAAGTCATCAGTCCCTCAGCTTGGAGAAACAAGTTTGAAGTCATCAGTCCCTCAGCTTGGAGAAACAAGTTTGAAGTCATCAGTCCCTCAGCTTGGAGAAACAAGTTTGAAGTCATCAGTCCCTCAGCTTGGAGAAACAAGTTTGAAGTCATCAGTCCCTCAGCTTGGAGAAACAAGTTTGAAGTCATCAGTCCCTCAGCTTGGAGAAACAAGTTTGAAGTCATCAGTCCCTCAGCTTGGAGAAACAAGTTTGAAGTCATCAGTCCCTCAGCTTGGAGAAACAAGTTTGAAGTCATCAGTCCCTCAGCTTGGAGAAACAAGTTTGAAGTCGTCAGTCCCTCAGCTTGGAGAAACAAGTTTGAAGCCATCAGTCCCTCAGCTTGGAGAAACAAGTTTGAAGCCATCAGTCCCTCAGCTTGGAGAAACAAGTTTGAAACCATCAGTCCCTCAGCTTGGAGAAACAAGTTTGAAGTCATCAGTCCCTCAGCTTGGAGAAACAAGTTTGAAGTCATCAGTCCCTCAGCTTGGAGAAACAAGTTTGAAGTCATCAGTCCCTCAGCTTGGAGAAACAAGTTTGAAGTTATCAGTCCCTCAGCTTGGAGAAACAAGTTTGAAGTCATCAGTCCCTCAGCTTGGAGAAACAAGTTTGAAGTCATCAGTCCCTCAGCTTGGAGAAACAAGTTTGAAGTCATCCGTCCCTCAGCTTGGAGAAACAAGTTTGAAGTCATCAGTCCCTCAGCTTGGAGAAACAAGTTTGAAGTCATCAGTCCCTCAACTTGCAGAAACAAGTTTGAAGTCATCAGTCCCTCAGCTTGGAGAAACAAGTTTGAAGTCATCAGTCCCTTAGCTTGGAGAAACAAGTTTGAAGTCATCAGTCCCTCAGATTGGAGAAACAAGTTTGAAGTCATCAGTCCCTCAGCTTGGAGAAACAAGTTTGAAGTCATCAATCCCTCAGCTTGGAGAAACAAGTTTGAAGCCATCAGTCCCTCAGCTTGGAGAAACAAGTTTAAAGTCGTCAGTCCCTCAGCTTGGAGAAACAAGTTTGAAGTCATCAGTCCCTCAGCTTGGAGAAACAAGTTTGAAGTCATCAGTCCCTCAGCTTGGAGAAACAAGTTTGAAGTCATCAGTCCCTCAGCTTGGAGAAACAAGTTTGAAACCATCAGTCCCTCAGCTTGGAGAAACAAGTTTGAAGTCAACAGTCCCTCAGCTTGGAGAAACAAGTTTGAAGTCATCAGTCCCTCAGCTTGGAGAAACAAGTTTGAAGTCATCAGTCCCTCAGCTTGGAGAAACAAGTTTGAAGTCATCAGTCAGCTTGGAGAAACAAGTTTGAAGTCATCAGTCCCTCAGCTTGGAGAAACAAGTTTGAAGTCATCAGTCCTCAGCTCAGCTTGGAGAAACAAGTTTGAAGTCATCAGTCAGCTTGGAGAAACCCTCAGCTTGGAGAAACAAGTTTGAAGTCAACAGTCCCTCAGCTTGGAGAAACAAGTTTGAAGTCATCAGTCCCTCAGCTTGGAGAAACAAGTTTGAAGTCATCAGTCCCTCAGCTTGGAGAAACAAGTTTGAAGTCATCAGTCCCTCAGCTTGGAGAAACAAGTTTGAAGTCATCAGTCCCTCAGCTTGGAGAAACAAGTTTGAAGTCATCAGTCCCTCAGCTTGGAGAAACAAGTTTGAAGTCATCAGTCTCTCAGCTTGGAGAAACAAGTTTGAAGTCATCAGTCCCTCAGCTTGGAGAAACAAGTTTGAAGTCATCAGTCCCTCAGCTTGGAGAAACAAGTTTGAAGTCGTCAGTCCCTCAGCTTGGAGAAACAAGTTTGAAGTCGTCAGTCCCTCAGCTTGGAGAAACAAGTTTGAAGTCATCAGTCCCTCAGCTTGGAGAAACAAGTTTGAAGTCATCAGTCCCTCAGCTTGGAGAAACAAGTTTGATGTCATCAGTCCCTCAGCTTGGAGAAACAAGTTTGAAGTCATCAGTCCCTCAGCTTGGAGAAACAAGTTTGAAGTCATCAGTCCCTCAGCTTGGAGAAACAAGTTTGAAGTCATCAGTCCCTCAGCTTGGAGAAACAAGTTTGAAGTCATCAGTCCCTCAGCTTGGAGAAACAAGTTTGAAGTCGTCAGTCCCTCAGCTTGGAGAAACAAGTTTGAAGCCATCAGTCCCTCAGCTTGGAGAAACAAGTTTGAAGTCGTCAGTCCCTCAGCTTGGAGAAACAAGTTTGAAGCCCTCAGTCCCTCAGCTTGGAGAAACAAGTTTGAAGTCATCAGTCCCTCAGCTTGGAGAAACAAGTTTGAAGTCATCAGTCCCTCAGCTTGGAGAAACAAGTTTGAAGTCATCAGTCCCTCAGCTTGGAGAAACAAGTTTGAAGCCATCAGTCCCTCAGCTTGGAGAAACAAGTTTGAAGTCATCAGTCCCTCAGCTTGGAGAAATAAGTTTGAAGTCATCAGTCCCTCAGCTTGGAGAAACAAGTTTGAAGTCATCAGTCCCTCAGCTTGGAGAAACAAGTTTGAAGTCATCAGTCTCTCAGCTTGGAGAAACAAGTTTGAAGTCATCAGTCCCTCAGCTTGGAGAAACAAGTTTGAAGCCATCAGTCCCTCAGCTTGGAGAAACAGGTTTGAAGCCATCAGTCCCCAGCTTGGAGAAACAAGTTTGAAGTCGTCAGTCCCTCAGCTTGGAAAAACAAGTTTGAAGTCGTCAGTCCCTCAGCTTGGAGAAACAAGTTTGAAGCCATCAGTCCCTCAGCTTGGAGAAACAAGTTTGAAGTCATCAGTCCCTCAGCTTGGAGAAACAAGTTTGAAGTCATCAGTCCCTTAGCTTGGAGCTTGAAGTCAGTCCCTCAGCTTGGAGAAACAAGTTTGAAGTCATCAGTCCCTCAGCTTGGAGAAACAAGTTTGAAGTCATCAGTCTCTCAGCTTGGAGAAACAAGTTTGAAGTCATCAGTCCCTCAGCTTGGAGAAACAAGTTTGAAGCCATCAGTCCCTCAGCTTGGAGAAACAGGTTTGAAGCCATCAGTCCCCAGCTTGGAGAAACAAGTTTGAAGTCGTCAGTCCCTCAGCTTGGAAAAACAAGTTTGAAGTCGTCAGTCCCTCAGCTTGGAGAAACAAGTTTGAAGCCATCAGTCCCTCAGCTTGGAGAAACAAGTTTGAAGTCATCAGTCCCTCAGCTTGGAGAAACAAGTTTGAAGTCATCAGTCCCTTAGCTTGGAGAAACAAGTTTGAAGTCATCAGTCCCTCAGCTTGGAGAAACAAGTTTGAAGTCATCAGTCCCTCAGCTTGGAGAAACAAGTTTGAAGTCATCAGTCCCTCAGCTTGGAGAAACAAGTTTGAAGTCATCAGTCCCTCAGCTTGGAGAAATAAGTTTGAAGTCATCAGTCCCTCAGCTTGGAGAAACAAGTTTGAAGTCATCAGTCCCTCAGCTTGGAGAAACAAGTTTGAAGTCATCAGTCCCTCAGCTTGGAGAAACAAGTTTGAAGTCATCAGTCCCTCAGCTTGGAGAAACAAGTTTGAAGTCATCAGTCCCTCAGCTTGGAGAAACAAGTTTGAAGTCATCAGTCCCTCAGCTTGGAGAAACAAGTTTGAAGTCGTCAGTCCCTCAGCTTGGAGAAACAAGTTTGAAGTCATCAGTCCCTCAGCTTGGAGAAACAAGTTTGAAGTCATCAGTCCCTCAGCTTGGAGAAACAAGTTTGAAGTCATCAGTCCCTCAGCTTGGAGAAACAAGTTTGAAGTCGTCAGTCCCTCAGCTTGGAGAAACAAGTTTGAAGTCATCAGTCCCTCAGCTTGGAGAAACAAGTTTGAAGTCATCAGTCCCTCAGCTTGGAGAAACAAGTTTGAAGTCATCAGTCCCTCAGCTTGGAGAAACAAGTTTGAAGTCATCAGTCCCTCAGCTTGGAGAAACAAGTTTGAAGTCATCAGTCCCTCAGCTTGGAGAAACAAGTTTGAAGTCATCAGTCCCTCAGCTTGGAGAAACAAGTTTGAAGTCATCAGTCCCTCAGCTTGGAGCAACAAGTTTGAAGTCGTCAGTCCTTCAGCCTTGATGTGTGTTTTCATTTCTCTTGCTTCATAAATGCTATAGAGCTGAACACATAACAAAGGTGAGGGACTGATCATCTCATATTTACATCTCCAGGATTTTTATTGTCTCTTCTATATTTCTACTGAAGAAGTCTGCCGAGCAGAGGAAGTCACGTCAGCAAAGATACCACACTGCTGTGCGTGTCTTAATCGTCTGTATGTCGGTAGAGTATGCCATTATTATAATAATGATACCAAGTGCAATCTTGTACGTAAGCACAATATTTCAAACAGGATTATTATTTAAATTATGTATAATACTGCCAAGTTGAAGAGTAAGACATGTGCATCAGTTTGGCATCTCTACTGATGAACTCGCACTGTAAGACGATGAACACCAGGGACCAAGTAGACTTAGTTCCCTCGAGGACTTCTCTACCGAAACTGTATCCTCTCTGTCTCCTCGTTTCTTCAATTCTTCGGCTTCTCCATTCCCTCCATCCTTATCTCTTCCTTCTCTCCTCCCACTCTGAATCTCTACTGTCTCCGTCTCATTATTCCCTACACTTTCTTTTCTCCCTCTTTACCTCTTTTCTCTTCACTCTCTTTACCCTTTGCTATCCTCCCTCACGCTCTCATGGCCAGACTTAAGGACCCCCACCACCGCAGATAATACATCACGCCTCAGCATCTTCCCGCAAAATAAGGATAGCATGTATCCATGCCTCACTGTAATGATCAAGACTCTCCTTCATTTCTCACGCACACTAAACCAACGCTGAATTTTCTCCTGGCGCGTCTTGACAACAAAGATTGTATTCATCTCCAAAGATACTCTTCTCAAGGTCTTAGGGACGGTGAAGACACACTTTTCTGAAGGTCTTAGGAGCGTCGAAGACACTCTTTTAAAGGTCTTGGGAGCGTCGAAGGCACATTCTTCTAAAGGTCTTGGGAACTGCGAAGACACTCTTCTGACGGTCTTAGCGGTGGCGAAGATACACTCTTCTGAAGGTCTTGATAGTGGCGAAGACACACTCTTCTAAAGGTCTTAGGAACGGCGAAGACACACTCTTCTGAAGGTCTTAGGAACGGCGAAGACACACTCTTCTGAAGGTCTTAGGAACAGCGAAGACACACTCTTCTGAAAGTCTTAGCGGTGGCCTAGTCTTAGCGGACATGAAACAAGCATTATCATGATTACATGCGAACACTGCAATAGGCCTACTGGCTCATACTAGGCACGTCCTTCTCGTATTCAATCCTTCTCTATCAAACACTTATCGGTGAACAATATTCCTCAAGACCATGCAGCTGAAGACCTCCCAAGGTTGAGGGACTGACCACCTCACACCTATTTCAAGGTTAATGGCCTGATCACATCTATATCTCGTAAATGCCACCTCCGTATTCGACTGAAGAAGCCTGCTGTGTAAGCGAAACGTTTCGAAAATAAAGATGTCTCATTCACCTACGGCACGAATAGTATTTCCTTAACGTAACACTAAGGAGAGAAGTATCCAGTCATCCATCCATCTCTCTTTCTCTCTCTTTCTCCTTCATGATAGGTTCCACCAGTTCCACCAGTTCAAATTGCATTCCAGATATTTTGCCGACGAAGTAGTTTGAGAAACTTATTTTCTAATTTAACTTTAATGCTGACTGAAGGAGTATTGAGGTTGGTGGTGGGCAGTGAGTGGAGCAACACTGAAGCCCACTGTGTGGTGGGCAGTGAGTGGAGCAACACTGAAGCCCACTGTGTGGTGGGCAGTGAGTGGAGCAACACTGAAGCCCACTGTGTGGTGGGCAGTGAGTGGAGCAACACTAAAGCCCACTGTGTGGTGGGCAGTGAGTGGAGCAACAATGCAACCCCCGGTATATTCCCGAAACTGTATTCTACCGAAAAAAAAGCCTACAGAGTAGGCTTTTTTTCGGTCGAATACAGAGATGACTAAAATTTGAGACATTCAAAGCAGTGGTAAGGTAAGGATAAGAAGCGTAGAATAATGGTTCAGAGAACCGACAGCTTGATGAATTAGACACTTGTTCAACACTTCGATGGTTGAATGGTTGAAGATCAGAAGGAGTTTGAGGTAATCAGCTCCACAGCCTGGAGTCGATGTGATCATTTCATCAGGATTGATAGACTGATGACATTGACTTCATGCTAAGGCACTGTCCACTTAAAAACATCTACTTCAAAGGCTTGTTTTATATACATATGTATATATACATATGTATATATATATATATATATATATATATATATATATATATATATATATATATATATATATATATATATATATATATATATATATATATATGTCGTGTCGAATATGTAAAACTGGTCAATTAGCAAGAACTCATTTAAAATTAAGTCTTTTCTAAAAATTTCTCTTATACGTTTAAAGATATATTTTTTTCATTAATGTTAATGTAAAAAATTTTAATTTTGCACCAAAAGAATCTTGGAAAACTTACCTAACCTTATTATAACAAGAACAATTTATTTTAGCCTAATCCAACTAAATATATTTTAGATACGTTTACAATAATTTAATACTAAACAAACACAGAGAAATATATTTTTTTCGTTAGGTTCAGAATGATTTTGGCGAAATTATTGCATACACAAATTTTCACTTGTCCTATATGGCAAGATGAACGTTGCTATTTAAGCCAAAATCACAAGTTCTGCCTATTCGGCACGACATATATATATATATATATATATATATATATATATATATATATATATATATATATATATAATGTCGTGCCGAATATGTAAAACTGGTCAATTAGCAAGAACTCATTTAAAATTAAGTCCTTTCCCAAATTTTCTCTTATACGTTTAAAGATATATATTTTTCATTAATGTTAATGCAATTTTTTTTAATTTTGCACCAAAAGAAATTTAGAAAAACTTACCTAACCTTGTTTTAACAAAAGCAATTTATTTTAGCCCAACCCAACTAAATATATTTTGGATTTGTTTACAGTAATTTAATACTAAACAAACACAATGAAATATATTTTTTTCGTTAGGTTCAGAATGATTTTGGCGAAATTATTGCATACACAAATTTTCACTTGTCCTATATGGCAAGATGTGCGTTGCTATTTAAGCTATATATATATTTATATATATAAATATATATATTTGCTATATATATATTTATATATATATATATATATATATATATATATATATATATATATATATATATATATATATATATATATATATATATATATATATATATATATATATATATATATATATATATATATATATATATATATACCCACGTGTATCTACATAGAGATATGTACAAAGGTATAAATACAGAATTCTAAATGTAGATTCACACTTGCAACCTCCCTATATATTTTTTTTAATTTACTCACACTTTATGAAAATAAAATTAAAAATTATAAATTCTCTATTGTCTTCTACGACGTTCAGAAAACTTTATAAATGAAGAAGTTAAATATAAAAAAATATATATATACAATAATTACTTAACTATTGGATTTAGCAAAACCGACAAAAAATTAACACAAGGACTGCACCAGTCTTCCCGCTGAATGATCCGCACTAAGTGAACGCTTCAAATGCATCATTAATGTTTGTTATAACAACGAAAAAAAATAAAAGCAACAACAATAATAATAGCATTCAACAAGGGCAGCCAATAGTGTCAAGGAGGTTTCACTTTCTCTTCTCCGGCCACCACGGAGACGAGGCTGCCAACAATAGGAAACATTGTGGAACCTCACCTTCCCACGAAGTAATATCATTTATACAAGCACCCACCGCTAGTACGATGCTACGATCTCATCCTCGTGACTGTTGATTCACTGTAACGTTTCCTTTACACACGCATACACGTTATAACCTTCGTGCTCGACGACACTGGGTAACAACTCCACTGAACTATGCTACACTGAATCTTTAACAACACTGTAGGTACTGTGACAACACTGTTGGTACTGTCACAACACTGTTGGTACTGTCACAACACTGTAGGTACTGTCACAACAGTGTAGGTAATGTCATAATATTTTAGGTATTGTCAAAACACTGTAAATATTGTGACAACACTGTCGGTACTGTGACAACACGGTTGTTACGTTGACAACACTGCAGGTACAATCACAACACTGTAGGTACTGTCACAACACTGCAGGTACTGCCATAACACTATAGGTACTGGCACAACACTGTAGGTACTGCCGCAATACAGTAGGTACTGTCACACACACTGTAGGTACCGTCACACTGGTGTCACTTTCAGTTAGTACTCTCATATGTCACTAGTACCTTCAGTTCACTTAAGAGCTCATTCACTAGTCCATTAAAGCCACAATCCGCTTTTATACTACCCCAAGGTACAGTTATATCTCTGTAATGGAGATTCAAGTCAAATCTCATTGTATATATTAATATACACAAATATTCACCTTCCAGTATTTATTTCCAGATACTACACTGTGCTACTACTGAACTACTTTTGCCTCACATCAATCAACAACAGCTGAATATAAGGACCACTTATAAGGAGACACAAAAGAGTTATTTCTTATCACATATTTCATATAACAAGCCAGTTCTTTAAGCTGCTACAGTTGCTAAACGACCTTAAAACTTCAAGGATCGCTGGGTGGCTTTCAACCACCGATACTAAGGTCGATCTTCAGATTCTAGCAGTCGGTGGATAGTATTAAAACTCCAGCATTATGCAATCTCTGATAATATAATACAACAATTGCAGTTAGGATCATTATCGTCTGCGGTGATGGATGACGCAATTTTTCCCTGGCAAGGGAGGCTAAAAAAAAAAAAAACGCTGCCTTGGCAAAATATGTGTGAGAAATGAAGTGTGTTGAGGCTCGTTACAGTGAAGAATATATTTACCTTATCTGCTCGTGGTGTTTACGTGAGAGGCCAAGCAGCTATGACATAGTGTTGTCCTTAAACTGCTCTCTTTCTCTCTCTCACCAGTAAAGAGAAAAATGCAACGAAATGCAGTAGAGTGAATAAGATATTAGAGAAAAGATAATAAAATGACAAAAAAAGAGGAAGAACGTGAGGAGAAAGGAAGAGGAAATTAAAAAGGGCAAAAGAATGATTAATGCTCGTTCACAGTAATCTGTTGCCAGAATGCTACTGCCAGCATAGAGCATACAATTCAACAAATAATGTTGCTTTTATTGATCGAAGCAGCAACAACAGATTTTCTCGGTGTCTGTTCCATATGGGAAATTTTTATTACATACAACAGTGTGCAAATTAATTGGGACAGGAATAAAATTTTGTTAATCTCCGGCATTTCAAAAGAGTTTGCTACCACCTTCTGGCAACCATCCAGCTGTGGTGTTACCGTGCGACTCTCGTCAATGCTACAACAGCTGTTGTTCTGTAAGGTTGTGCCTGTAAGCGTGCTCCGTGAGTGAATGTAGTTTCGCCAAATTCTCCCCTTCATTTTATGATTACCGCTGAAATTCATGATGGATGTTACACCTAGGAAGCGTGTAAGTATTGTAGCTCTTCGAAAACATGCTGATTTAAGTATATGACAGATCGCCGAAAATTTGAGCCTAGCAAAGTCAACTGTTGGTCGGATTCTGAATAGAGCTGACGACACTGGTGATTGTGGAGCAATGCGACGAGGACCATGTGAGAGAAAACGCAAGACAACACCTCACGATGACAGGGTTATCTTAAGTAATAGTGTGAAGGATCCCAAGAAAACCAGCAAAGATCCACTGCTCGGCAAAGGCTCCTTGAAGATAGCAGAACTGCCAGAAAGCCGATGAAGAAACAAGTTATTGACTGCTGCTGTGAAGAAAAAATAGCTGCGGTGGGCACTCGATCATAAGGGATGGACGACAGATGAATGGAGAAAAGTTATAATTTCAGATGAGGCATATTTTGGGGTAGTTTTACTGCTAAAGGCCCTGGACGGCTTGTTTTTGTTGAGGGAACGATGAACAGTGACAAATACAAGGCAATCCTAGCAACTCCTTTGCTTCCCATTGTGGATAGAGACTTTCCTGATGGAGGTGGTATTTTCCAGCGAAATCTTGCTCCATCCCACACTCAAAGAAAAATACTTACATATTCTTCGAAGAGAGTGGGCTAAGCGTTCTGGAAACTCTCCTGACCTCAACCCAATTGAGAATCTAGGGGACCTGGTACCACGACGAAGAACTTGACAAAATATGTTCACCATTGGTCAGTTCTTTGCCAAAGCGTGTAGCAATGCTTATAAAAAGAAAGGGTAGTCATATATTTTATGAAATCAATTATCTGTCATATCATTGCCGTGTATTATTTCAAATAAATATTAATTTTCCAAGTACAGTTATTCCGAGTACAGTTATTCAGGCTAAAACGTTGTATAGTTTTAAAAATAGGTTAGATAAATACCTGAGTGGGTGTGGGTGGGTGTGAGTTGAACCTGACTAGCTTGTGCTGCTGGGTCTGTTGACGTGCCCCATCCTTGAGTGGAGGTGACCAGACTGGGTGGGTCATTGGGCTAATCCGGGAGAAAGGTCATTGGGCTAATCCGGGGGGGGGGGGGCCACATGGACCTGCTCCGCATGGGTCAGTAGGCCTGTTGCAGTGTTCCTTCTTTCTTATATTCTTATTTCACCACTGTCTCAATTAATATGCACACTAGTGTATAACATACATCCCGTCTTTAAAAGGCATAAAATCTGCTTCACCTCTCGACTACATTAAAAGGCTTGATACCTACGAGGAGCTCATACTACTAGAATGGAAAATGAACAAAACACAGAGAGCGACTTGTCGACATTGTGGACATTATAATGATACTGGAATGGTGTCGGCAAATAAATAGGAAAACAGAATTACTGAAAGACTAGAAAAGGGAGTAAAAACTATTGAGAGTCATAATGCAGAAATAATGATACACATTATCCCACAAATAGTTAAAAGGTGTAAATTCAAAGCTTTTACTGAGTGATTTTTCTCGTCTCAGAATGCCATTTCAATTATTGGGCATCATGATGTTTAATTCTCTACTGCGCTTCCGTTACAAACTGAGACTTAACACTGGCGTGACTATAAAAGTGAGAGGAAAGAACACTTCTTGACTAACCTAAGACCCGCTGAAAGACTTGAGGGATTTTCTTTACTATTATTATTATTATTATTATTATTATTATTATTATTATTATTATTATTATTATTATTATTATTATTACTTCTAGATTTTGCAGAGCTGAGTTTGTATATGCGTGTGAGTGTGGATTAGCTTTGCATTATCCGTGTGTTCACCGTGAGTGGTGACAGGCAGGTGAACATGACGTACATTGTAAAGTTGTCAGGTGGGAGGGGGAGTGTGACACGCAGAGATAATTAACGTTACTGTAACGTAGCGTTGAACTGTGTACGTCAGGAGGGCGACAGGCGCAGTGGGGGAGGGACAGAAGAGGGAGGGAGAAGACAAAAGAGGGAGAATAGGAAGGAGGAAAGCAGAAGGAATAAATCCTCGTCTTACCTAGAATCACCTAAGTCGGAAAGGCTTCGTACACTCTGTGACCCGTCCATTTATTGGCCAGACCCAAGGGGTTTAACCTGACTGACCGAGCCGGGGCTTACTGCAGAGGCCTGAGCAAACAGAGCGGCACTTTGGCTGAGTAAGAGGAAGACTTAACAGTTAGCGTGTGACTGTAGAACCACTTCCTCGCCACCACTCGCCTCTGTCTCACGCTGCAGCAGTGACGCAGGGTGACGCAGGATTAACCAGCGTCTCTGCAGCAGCGTCCCGTTAACGCAGAGTGAGCGCTATCCTCTATCATAAATTATCTTTATCTACCACGTTACTGTGATTAACTTCTACTACTGATATACATAGACTTAACCAGGCATGTTGCTTTATTAAATTCAGAGAATGAATCAAAACAAACTTGACCTTCGCATAGCTATGTAGAGAAAACATCCACATATACGCCTGAAACAGGTACGTATACCCAGCTAGCTCGATCGCTAGCGCACTCAGCTTACACAGTGAAATCCGGGGATCGATGCCCCTGTATGTCTGGAAAACATTATGACGTGTTTCCATAAGACACCTGCTGTCCCTGTTCACTCATGAGCACCTGGATGTTAGTCGACTGGTGTGGGTCGCATCCTGGAACAAAACTGACCTAATTTGCCCGAAATGCTCTGCATAACAAGCGGCTTTCTGTATATTAGTATGTCATTCATGTCAGCTAGGACTGCATACCTTATACATGTACTTCTATAAATAAAGGTATTATGTGGCAAGAATTATGTGGATTAAAGTAAAGGTTGGATGCGAGAAGTGGGTCATAAAAAGCGTGTATGCACCTGGAGAAGAGAAGAATGCAGAGGAGAGAGAGAGATTTTGGGAGATGTTAAGTGAATGTATAGGAGCCTTTGAACCAAGTGAGAGAGTAATTGTGGTAGGGGACCTGAATGCTAAAGTAGGAGAAACTTTTAGAGAGAGTGTGGTAGGTAAGTTTGGGGTGCCAGGTGTAAATGATAATGGGAGCCCTTTGATTGAACTTTGTATAGAAAGGGGTTTAGTTATAGGTAATACATATTTTAAGAAAAAGAGGATAAATAAGTATACAAGATATGATGTAGGGCGAAATGACAGTAGTTTGTTGGATTACGTATTGGTAGATAAAAGACTGTTGAGTAGACTTCAGGATGTACATGTTTATAGAGGGGCCACAGATATATCAGATCACTTTCTAGTTGTAGCTACACTGAGAGTAAAAGGTAGATGGGATACAAGGAGAATAGAAGCATCAGGGAAGAGAGAGGTGAAGGTTTATAAACTAAAAGAGGAGGCAGTTAGGGAAAGATATAAACAGCTATTGGAGGATAGACGGGCTAATGAGAGCATAGGTAATGGGGTCGAAGAGGTATGGGGTAGGTTTAAAAATGTAGTGTTAGAGTGTTCAGCAGAAGTTTGTGGTTACAGGAAAGTGGGTGCGGGAGGGAAGAGGAGCGATTGGTGGAATGATGATGTAAAGAGAGTAGTAAGGGAGAAAAAGTTAGCATATGAGAAGTTTTTACAAAGTAGAAGTGATGCAAGGAGGGAAGAGTATATGGAGAAAAAGAGAGAGGTTAAGAGAGTGGTGAAGAAATGTAAAAAGAGAGCAAATGAGAGAGTGGGTGAGATGTTATCAACAAATTTTGTTGAAAATAAGAAAAAGTTTTGGAGTGAGATTAACAAGTTAAGGAAGCCTAGAGAACAAATGGATTTGTCAGTTAAAAATAGGAGAGGAGAGTTATTAAATGGAGAGTTAGAGGTATTGGGAAGATGGAGGGAATATTTTGAGGAATTGTTAAATGTTGATGAAGATAGGGAAGCTGTGATTTCGTGTATAGGGCAAGGAGGAATAACATCTTGTAGGAGTGAGGAAGAGCCAGTTGTGAGTGTGGGGGAAGTTCGTGAGTCAGTAGGTAAAATGAAAGGGGGTAAGGCAGCCGGGATTGATGGGATAAAGATAGAAATGTTAAAAGCAGGTGGGGATATAGTTTTGGAGTGGTTGGTGCAATTATTTAATAAAGGTATGGAAGAGGGTAAGGTACCTAGGGATTGGCAGAGAGCATGCATAGTTCCTTTGTATAAAGGCAAAGGGGACAAAAGAGAGTGCAAAAAATATAGGGGGATAAGTCTGTTGAGTATACCTGGTAAAGTGTATGGTAGAGTTATTATTGAAAGAATTAAAAGTAAGACTGAGAATAGGATAGCAGATGAACAAGGAGGCTTTAGGAAAGGTAGGGGGTGTGTGGACCAGGTGTTTACAGTGAAACATATAAGTGAACAGTATTTACATAAGGCTAAAGAGGTCTTTGTGGCATTTATGGATTTGGAAAAGGCGTATGACAGGGTGGATAGGGGGGGCAATGTGGCAGATGTTGCAGGTGTAGGGTGAAGGAGGTAGGTTACTGAAAGCAGTGAAGAGTTTTTACGAGGATAGTGAGGCTCAAGTTAGAGTACATAGGAAAGAGGGAAATTATTTCCCAGTAAAAGTAGGCCTTACTAAGACAAGGATGTGTGATGTCACCGTGGTTGTTTAATATATTTATAGATGGGGTTGTAAGAGAAGTAAATGCGAGGGTCTTGACAAGAGGCGTGGAGTTAAAAGATAAAGAATCACACATAAAGTGGGAGTTGTCACAGTTGCTCTTTGCTGATGACACTGTGCTCTTGGGAGATTCTGAAGAGAAGTTGCAGAGATTGGTGGATGAATTTGGTAGGGTGTGCAAAAGAAGAAAATTAAAAGTGAATACAGGAAAGAGTAAGGTTATGAGGATAACAAAAATATTAGGTGATGAAAGATTGGATATCAGATTGGAGGGAGAGAGTATGGAGGAGGTGAATGTATTCACATATTTGGGAGTGGACGTGTCAGCGGATGGGTCTATGAAGGATGAGGTGAATCATAGAATTGATGAGGGGAAAAGGGTGAGTGGTGCACTTAGGAGTCTGTGGAGACAAAGAACTTTGTCCTTGGAGGCAAAGAGGGGAATGTATGAGAGTATAGTTTTACCAACACTCTTATATGGGTGTGAAGCATGGGTGATGAATGTTGCAGCGAGGAGAAGGCTGGAGGCAGTGGAGATGTCATGTCTGAGGGCAATGTGTGGTGTGAATATAATGCAGAGAATTCGTAGTTTGGAAGTTAGGAGGAGGTGCGGAATTACCAAAACTGTTGTCCACAGGGCTGAGGAAGGGTTGTTGAGGTGGTTCGGACATGTAGAGAGAATGAAGCGAAACAGAATGACTTCAAGAGTGTATCAGTCTGTAGTGGAAGGAAGGCGGGGTAGGGGTCGGCCTAGGAAAGGTTGGAGGGAGGGGGTAAAGGAGGTTTTGTGTGCGAGGGGCTTGGACTTCCAGCAGGCGTGCGTGAGCGTGTTTGATAGGAGTGAATGGAGACGAATGGTTTTTAATACTTGACGTGCTGTTGGAGTGTGAGCAAAGTAACATTTATGAAGGGGTTCAGGGAAACCGGCAGGCCGGACTTGAGTCCTGGAGATGGGAAGTACAGTGCCTGCACTCTGAAGGAGGGGTGTTAATGTTGCAGTTTAAAAACTGTAGTGTAAAGCACCCTTCTGGCAAGACAGTGATGGAGTGAATGATGGTGAAAGTTTTTCTTTTTCGGGCCACCCTGCCTTGGTGGGAATCGGCCAGTGTGATAATAAAAAATAATAATAATAAAATTATTATTATACCGTACACAACTTTCTACAAGGGTAGCAGTGTGTATCTAAGGAAACTGTACTGGAGAGAATGAAATCTGAAACAGAAGCGCATCATTCTCTTGCCAGTCTGTTTAAGGAGAAGACCCTCGTGTGTTAAATTAATTTCACTTCTTGACGAAAACTTTGCAATGTAATTTAGCTGAGAAAATTGTGTTTCCCCAGTCCATTAAGGATGTTTGCGTGGGGGGGGGGGGGAGTAGAGTTGCTCCCACTGTCTGTCTGTCTGTCTCTCTCTCTCTCTCTCTCTCTCCCACATACACTGTCAATACTATTAATTATCAAATACTCTCAGTATACTACCAGGTACAACATTAGCTGACAGTAAGCTACCAGCAGCTACAACATACAGTGTCAGCATCTCACAGTAACATTCGTTATTTTCTGGTAACGAAATCTGACATTTCAGGCGAGGGGGTAAAACACGTGTTGTCTGTAAATTGGGAAGTTTTTCTTAGAGGGAACGTTTTAGCTTCAAATTACATTTTAATGATGCTCTTGTGATGCGGTGTTTGGTTAAGGGGAAAAGAATAATTTGTTATGTAGGAATGAGAGAGATAAAGAGAAAGGGATATTATGTACACACACACACACAAATATATATATATATATATATATATATATATATATATATATATATATATATATATATATATATATATATATATATATATATATATATATATGTATGTGTGTGTGTGTGTGTGTGTGTTAGTTACCATTTTGTCCTAGGCACATGTCGATTACACACTAGGCCTGGTGTGTGTGTGTACTCACCTAATTGTACTCACCTAATTGTGGTTGCAGGGGTCGAGACTCAGCTCCTGGCCCCGCCTCTTCACTGATCGCTACTGGGTCCTCTCTCTCTCTGCTTTCTGAGCTTTGTCATACCTCTTCTTAAAACTATGTATGGTTCCTGCCTCCACTACTTCACTTGCTAGGCTATTCCACTTGCTGACAACTCTATGACTGAAGAAATACTTCCTAACGTCCCTGTGACTCGTCTGAGCCTTCAGCTTCCAGTTGTGACCCCTTGTCCCTGTGTCCCCTCTCTGGAACATCCTATCTCTGTCCACCTTGTCTATTACCCGCAGTATCTTGTATGTCGTTATCATGTCTCCCCTGACCCTTCTGTCCTCCAGTGTCGTCAGTCCGATTTCCCTTAACCTTTCCTCGTACGACATTCCCTTGAGCTCTGGGACTAGCCTTGTTGCAAACCTTTGTACTTTCTCTAACTTCTTGACGTGCTTGACCAGGTGTGGGTTCCAGACTGGTGGTGCATACTCCAGTATGGGCCTAACATACACAGTGTACAGTGTCTTGAACGATTCCTTATTAAGGTATCGGAACGCTATTCTCAGGTTTGCCAGGCGCCCGTATGCTGCAGCAGTTATTTGGTTGATGTGTGCCTCCGGTGATGTGCTCGGTGTTATGGTCACCCCAAGGTCTTTCTCCCTGAGTGAGGTCTGTAGTCTTTGTCCACCTAGCCTATACTCTGTCTGCGGTCTTCTTTGCCCCTCCCCAATCTTCATGACTTTGCATTTGGCTGGATTGAATTCGAGAAGCCAGTTACTAGACCACATGTCCAGCCTGTCCAGGTCTCTTTGCAGTCCTGCCTCATCCTCGTCCGATTTAATTCTTCTCATCAACTTCACATCATCTGCAAACAGGGACACTTCAGAGTCTATTCCTTCCATCATGTCGTTCACATATATCAAAAATAGCACTGGTCCTAGAACTGACCCCTGTGGGACCCCGCTCGTAACAGGCGCCCACTGTGATACCTCTTCACGAACCATGACTCGTTGCTGCCTCCCTGTCAGGTATTCCCTTATCCATTGCAGTGCCCTCCCTTTTACATGCGCCTGATCCTCCAGCTTCTGCACTAATCTCTTGTGGGGAACTGTGTCAAAGGCCTTCCTGCAGTCTAGGAAAACGCAATCTACCCACCCCTATCTCTCGTGTCTTACTTCTGTTACCTTGTCATAAAACTCCAGGAGGTTTGTGATACAGGATTTGCCTTCTATGAACCCATGCTGGTTTTCATTTATAATCTTGTTCCTTTCCAGGTGTTCGACCACTCTCCTCCTGATAATCTTCTCCATGACTTTGCACACAATACATGTCAGAGACACAGGTCTGTAGTTTAGTGCTTCGTTCCTGTTTCCTTTCTTAAATATGGGGACTACATTAGCTGTCTTCCATTTCTCAGGTAGTTGCCCAGTTTCAAGGGATGTGTTGAAGATTGTGGTTAGAGGCACGCACAGCATCTCTGCTCCTTCTCTAAGGACCCATGGGGAGATGTTGTCCGGTCCCATCGCCTTTGAGGTGTCAAGGTCACTTAAGAGCTTCTTCACCTCCTCAGTTGTTCGTATGTCATCCAACACTTGTTGGGATATTCCCTCTTGATGTTCCCTTCTGTGCTGTCTTCCCACAGCCCTTCCTGTCTCTACTGTAAAAACTTCCTTAAATCTCCTGTTCAGCTCCTCACATACCTCCTGATCATTTCTTGTGAGTTCTCCACCTTCTGTCCTTAATCTGATCACCTGGTCTTTGACTGTTGTCTTCCTCCTGATGTGGCTATACAACAGTTTCGGGTCAGTCTTGATTCTCGATGCTATGTCATTTTCATACTGTCGCTGGGCCTCCCTTCTTACCTGTGCATACTCATTCCTCTGTGTGTGTGTGTGTGTGTGTGTGTGTGTGTGTGTGTGTGTGTGTGTGTGTGTGTGTGTGTGTGTGTGTGTGTGTGTGTGTGTGTGTGTGTGTGTGTTTAAGTATACACCGTTTTTTTAAGGTTATAATTTTTGATAACCTTTAAAGCGAATTTGAACATTTCCCTTCTTAGAAATTTGAAGATTTTGCACATTTTAATTTAACTTGTGCAAAAATAAGGTAATTTTATATGAGCATCTGATCACTTTTTTGCCCTCAGGTAGCCTGCTCAGATAAGATCGGATTTTTTACACAATAAAAGACATCGCGCCATGAATACGTTTGCAATATTTTGCATGAAATTTTAAATTCTATTTTAGGTTTATAAAGAATATTTTGCAAATAACAACATGCAAAGGCAGAGGTGATAATAAGTTATTGTTAAAATGATTAGTTATATATATATATATATATATATATATATATATATATATATATATATATATATATATATATATATATATATATATATATATATATATATATGTAGGTAGTAGGTTGGTAGACAGCAACCGCCCAGGGAGGTACTACCGTCCTGCCAAGTGAGTGTAAAACGAAAGCCTGTAATTGTTTTACATGATGGTAGGATTGCTGGTGTCTTTTGTCTGTCTCATAAATATGCAACATTACAGGTAAGTCTTGCTACTTCTACTTACACTTACGTCACACTACACATACATGTACAAGCATATATATACACACCCCTCTGGGTTTTCTTCTATTTTCTTTCTAATTCTTGTTCTTGTTTATTTCCTCTCATCTCCATGGGGAAGTGGAACTGAATTCTTCCTCTGTAAGCCATGCGTGTCGTAAGAGGCGACTAAAATGCCGGGAGCAAGGGGCTAGTAACCCCTTCTCCTGTATATATTACTAAATTTAAAAGGAGAAACTTTAGTTTTTTCTTTTGGGCCACCCCACCTCAGTGGGATACGGCTGGTACGTTGAAAGAAGAATATATATATATATATATATATATATATATATATATATATATATATATATATATATATATATATATATATATATATATATATATATATATATATGTCGTGCCGAATAGGCAGAACTTGCGATCTTGGCTTAAATAGCAACGCTCATCTTGCCATATAGGACAAGTGAAAATTTGTGTATGCAATAATTTCGCCAAAATCATTCTGAACCTAACGAAAAAAAATATATTTCATTGTGTTTGTTTAGTATTAAATTATTGTAAACAAATCTAAAATATATTTAGTTGGGTTAGGCTAAAATAAATTGCTCTTGTTATAATAAGGTTAGGTAAGTTTTCTAAGTTCCTTTTGGTGCAAAATTATGATTTTTTACATTAACATTAATGAAAAAATATATCTTTAAACGTATAAGAGAAAATTTTAGAAAGGACTTAATTTTAAATGAGTTCTTGCTAATTGACCAGTTTTACATATTCGGCACGACATATATATATATATATACATACAGGCCACAGGATTCGGATTGGTGTTGCTCTTCGCCTAGCCGCCCCCATCCTCACCGAACATAGGTGTATTTGCGGCAGGGCGACAGCTGATCAATTCGGACTTCATGGTCTCGTGTGTCACACAGCAGATGGGAAGTATGCCAGACATGAGGAGGTCAATGACATCATAAAGAGAAGCCTCGCCACAGCCCGTTGCCTAGCTCAACGGGAACCCCAAGTGCAGAGGTCTGATGGAAGTCAAAAGCGTCCTGATGGAGCCACCATGCTACCCTGGAAGGATGGAAAGCAGATTGCCTGGGACTACACCTGTGCCGCCACATTGGCAGACACCTACTTGCCATACTCCGTAGTGGAAGGGGGTGGAGCTGCCAGCCACAGGGAGACCCAGAAGATCCGACAATATGAAGACCTTCCCCCTTGCTATAACTTCATTCCAATAGGGTCGGAGACCCTTGGAGCATGGGGCAAGTGTGCTCTAAAGTTCCTCAAAGAGCTGGGTGAAAAGCTCATCATAGAAACCAAGGACCACAAGGCGACCAGCTTCCTCTTTCAGAGACTCAGTGTTGCGATCCAGAGAGGAAATGCCTGCAGCATTCTGGGCACGCTGCCCACCGCTGGGGAGCTGGACGAAGTATTCGAGATGTAGCTCTGAGTTACCTATGTTGTTTTACTTTCTGTTGTATTTTTGTGAATGTTTGGCCAATGTATTTTGTCTTTAAATAAAACATACTTGAAATATAGGGGGTGGTAGGAGTAAATTCTTAAACAGCTTCAGGGAGAACCTTGAGTTTTCCCTGAAGCAAGTTTATTGTTTTCTCTGAGGATGAGGGTCCCTAGGACAGTTCTAGAGGTGGTACCTCCATATATATATATATATATATATATATATATATATATATATATATATATATATATATATATATATATATATATATATATATATATATATATATATATATATAACGAGAAAGAGAGAGAGTGCTCACTGGCATTACAAGGGTAAACCAGTAACCTACTTGCACTGTCATGAAGACATTGACCAATTCAGTGCTTCCTGATAGACTACTGTAGCAACTGTGACTCTCATCGTTCGTTGCTGCGCCTTTTCACCCGCACACCCAAGCTTCCTTCTCTACTCACTCCCTTTATCCTTCCCCATTTTGCACACTCACGCTCCCTTCTCTACTCCCATCATCATTCTACTTTCTTCGTTTTCTCTTCCCCTTCCGTCATCAGAATCACTTGTATGTATTGTCTTCGCCATTCTCTCGACATCGTCGCTTATAATCAAACCACCAAAAGTCAGAAAGTAAATAAAATGCCACTAAATAAGGCACCATCAATACATATCAGAGAATATTTTTATTATACAACGTTTCACTCATCTCTAGGCGAAAAGTCATGTAATAAAGGCTTACCCTCTCTGTGTTTATACTTCCATAACATGCAACTATAACTGACTCTTGCTATCTTATGAGTGAACAACCCCATCCCCCCACACTCCTTGCGGCCAACAGTAACAGCCTGGTGGTCAAGGACTTGGCAGCAGGGGCGTTGACCCCAGGAACACCCTCCAGGTAGACACCCCACCTCCTCCGAAACACACCTCTTTCTTACCTTATTATTCCCACCACGTCACACTTGTTTAACTCTCCGTTCATATGCTGGTTGTTTTAACTCGTCAATAGAGCCTAGTAACTATAAAAAGAAAGTTATTAGGGTTGCACGAAGCCCATTCACCACCAGTCAAGGATACTATAATACTCTTTCCTGGGATTAAAGTTAACTCTAAGTGTGTGTGTGTGTGTGTATATATATATATATATATATATATATATATATATATATATATATATATATATATATATATATATATATATATATATATATATATATATATATATACTGAGATATACACCCGTGAAGGTGTACATGCACTGCTGTTCTCAGCACATAAACATCAAGAGGGACATTACTCATTGCAATAAATAAAACGTCATAGTTTGCACGAAACCTGTCCTCCAAATAAAGCGTTCGTTTTCTATCGCGTTTTAGTCTGTCTACTCCAGAACGATTTACAAGGTTACATTTTTTTGATCACTCACTCGGCCTAAAAAAAAAAGTTGAAGATATTTTGGTTTACGGTAGGCAATTTTATTATAAATTCACTAAAATTCACGTATATTTAACCGTGAATATCTGAGTGGAACTCATGAGCCAAGAAACTGTAACTATGCTCCCCAATTTTCAGATGTTTCATGATTTCTTACGGATTTAGCGCATCGCTCATGCCTTCTTCTCCCCAATCAGACCTTGATTTGCACTATGCATGTTCCGTCTCTGATTCATGATTCCTTCCTTGACTCGTAATTCCTTCCCTTATTCACAATTCTCCTTCCATCTCACGATTCCTTCCTTTCCTCTCTGTTTTCCTTCCCACACTCATTCTTCTTCCCACACCCATTATTCTCCTTCCCACACTCATTATTCTCCTTCCCACACCCATTATTCTCCTTCCCACACTCATTCTCCTTCACACACCCATTATTCTCCTTCCCACACTCATTATTCTCCTTCCCTGACTCGCTAGTTTTCATCCCTGACACACAAGGTCATGTTTTGTCAGTTACACTTCCCAGGTCTTTGAATTCTAAGGAAGAGACACCAAGCCATACGTGAATACGTCAAAATCTTCACTTGAACTACATCAACATTATACACCGCTTGATACTTACACTAACTGAATACAAGAGAAGTCACGTGGTGCAACGTTTCGCTCTGACTTGATGAAGTTTTGCACAACAACTTGCTTTTTTTCCTCCACTTTTAAGCACCAAGATCACATCACTACCTAAGCTACCACCTTGACCTCTCCGACACACCATCCACGTACAAGGTGAGCACACACACACACAAACACACACACACACACACACACACACACACACACACACACCACACACACACACACACACACGGCATTAGTCTCACATGATGTACGCCTTCATATATATTTTGCCTTTCATATACAATCTTCACTGAATTTAATAGCACTAATTCCAGTCCAGATATGCCTCATACCATACACATTCATCGTCTCGCTTAATCATTTACTTTCTTCAAAACCATAAAGACCACGAACATCATAAAATTTGTCTAAAATACCTTATCCATAATAGAACGCAAAAGAGGAAGAAAGAATTAGGATAATGCTTAAGTTTTGTTACCAAGAAAAATATAATAAACTTCCCGCATATATTTTTTTTTCGAAAAATGTAATAGCACCTGGTTATTATATCATGAACCAGTTTCTTAAAATCGTGATTAACAATACCATGAGTGGTTGATATGAATAGCGTCATGAGAGATTGACATGAATGGCGTCATGGGAGGTGACATGAAAGGCGTCATGGTAGGTTGAAAAGAACAGCGTCATAAGAGGCTGACATCAACAGCATCATAAGAGGCTGACATCAACAGCATCATAAGAGGCTGACATCAACAGCATCATAAGAGGCTGACATGAAGAGCGTCATGAGAGGTTGACATGCTGCAGCTGCAGCCGCAACAAGCAGCAACAAGGCTGCTCCTATATCTTGCCGTCCCCTGGGCCTATCCGAACTCCAGTGATGGCCAAATTTGCAAGTACTGCTGCAACAACATGCAAGTAAACTATAGTGACATAAAAACTGACGGTGACGACAACGAAATGGACTAAATATGACAGAAGAGGGACCGGCATTCAAGTACCAGACCTGCTGCCAGACGTGAACAAGACACGAGACGTTTTCCACTACAATGAAATAACTGACCTCCATATCAACTGCACCAGTGTTTAACGGGAAGACAACATGGCAGAAAACCTGATCAACTAAATCTCCAAGGAAATGACAGGTCTGTAGGACTTTTTTCTTCAGTGCCAAACGAGGGAAAGAATTGAGCCTTCAAACATGGCTGACCGGCATCCAAACAGCAGCTACTGCCAGACGTACAACTAGCGAAGTGAAATTCTCATCTTTGCTGACGTTCATCTGTTGACAGTAGCATCATATCTGTACCACCATCATATCACCTGTACCAGTGCTAACGAGAGGGAAACACAGGAGACATCGTCAAATCAACAGTACAAAACTCCAAGGTATAGGACGGTTATCCCTCAGTGCCAGTCGTGGGAAAGAAGTGAATAGTTAAATAGTCAAGGTTAATGTTTTAGTAGCTGACCTATATTCAGCTGACCAGTGTACAGTGAGAGAATCATAGCAGAAAAAGCCAAATATATCTATAAACTCAAGGAAAGTCAGGTTGTAGGTGGCGTTACTCCCCTAAGCCTTTTAAAAATGGCTGAGTCAGCAGACCAGGTCAGGAGACAACAACACGACACAACCCCTGATAAATGGAATTGAGGGGGATTTGGAAGGATAAAACCATTGATTAAACCTTTCTGGTCTACCAGAATGGAAAGGAGTTAGAAGTTAATTGGTGAAGCCAGACTGTGAAGTGAGGTGGGTAGGGGAGTGTGTAATAAGGGGTTAACTGTAAGGGTTTTGTGAAGTTAAGGGAAAAGTGAGCAGTGAAGAGGGTTTTGAAGAGGAAATTTTACTAGTAATTCAGTGTGATTGCTAAAGCAGATACTAAGTGTACTAGGGACTGGAAAAGAGAAATAAATATTATTGTATATGAGTAAAAGAGCGAAGAGTGAAAATGGCAGGCATTAGAGGGGTACAGGCTGCCATAATTATATTTATATTTCTTCTTCAATTCCATGAAGAAAGAAATCAGTCATGGGGGCTGGAAAAGGTGAATGGAGTAACAGCGCCCTGGACAGTAAAAGCCCAACAGTTGCCATCCTACCAGAAAAGTAAACCTCACTATCGCCGCAAGGTATGGCAACACCGCATACCCAAACAAAAACAGTGGCACACAGCTCTTATTGTAGCGCTCTTAAGTGGTGATATCCAAATTAATCCAGGACCTCAAACTATTGTGCAGAGGCAAAACAGACAGATAAATGACGGCGATAATGACGGTCTAGTAGCTAGGGATGATAACCTTAACTCCATATGTAATGCATACATAGGTCAATGTAAGACAATACAGCCATTATTATCTCAAACACTACCAAACAGGTGCATACACTGTACTAAAGTACGCATGAAAAACAGAAAAGGCACCTTATGTAAAATGTGTAAGGGGTGGGTGCATGATGGATGTATGTACAATTATAGCAACGGTGCCAGAATTCATTTTGTGTGTAACAAATGCACTTTGGCACAGTTACCCTTTAGCAGTGATGACATTGATTTACCTAATTTTAATACAAATGACCCATTGCCATATATTGATGATTATGATTGTTTTATGAAAACAGGCCTTCACTTTATTCATGTCAATGCAAGATCACTTCTTCCTAAATTGGCAGAGATTAGGATTCTAGCTAACAAAATTAGGGCGGCAGTTATAACCATCTCTGAATCTTGGTTGGATGATACGGTGACTGACGACGAGATCAAAATAGAAGGTTACAATATAAAACGCTTAGATAGGAACAGAAAGGGTGGTGGAGTATGTGCCTACATTAGAAATGACTTAGCTTACAACCCAAGACCTGATTTAAATAACAATAAACTGGAGATTCTATGGTTTGAAGTGCTGCTTCCCAAGACCAAACCCATCTTAGTAGGAACTAGTTACCGCCCTCCTACCCAGGACCAGTTCTTAGAAGACTTTTCCAGAGTCTTGTCCTGAGTTGAAAACAATTGCGAGACAATAATACTGGGCGACTTCAATATCTGTTTTCAGCAGCAAAATAACGGGCTATGCAAAAGGTATAAGCAAATTCTAGGATTAAATAGCTACACCCAACTAATTAATACACCAACCCGGATCACACAGTTCTCAGCCACCCTAATTGACCATATACTTTGTAACCGCGCTGAGAACATTAGTCAGTCAGGCGTCATTACCACAGGTCTTAGTGATCATTTCATCATTTACTGCACCAGGAAAATCACTAGGGATAGGATAGGCCTACACAGGACAATAAAAATGAGGTCAACTAGAAACTACAGTAAAGAAACACTGGTAAATAGGCTACACAATTGTGACTGGACAGAGATGACAAGTTGCACGGACGTAAACGATGCCTGGGAAAAATTCAAAACAATGTTCACTACCATTCTTAATAATATTGCACCAGTTAAAGAGGTTAGGATTAAACGAAGAACTGAACCCTGGATGACTACTGAAATATTAGATAATATGAAATTCAGAGACCAGCTGCTAAAAAGATTTAAAGCAAACAGACAGGATATTGCAGCACTAAATGAATTCCAAAGGGTGAGGAACAGAGTACAGAGGCTTATAAAAGGAGCAAAGGCAAAGCACTACTGCTCAAAAATTGAAGAGTATAAGCATAACCCCAGAAAGCTCTGGCAACAACTAAAACAGTTGGGGTATAGCCATAAGCCAGTAGATAGGTCTAACATAGTACTCACTATCGATAATGAGGTATGCCACAAAACATCTAAGGTGGCAAATTGCTTTAATTCCTACTACACATCTGTTGCATCAACACTAGTAAGTAAACTACCAGCTGCATCAAATACCTTTAACACAGACTCTGATAAGTTTCAAACATACTATACCAATAAAGGGGTAACCCCAAACAGTTCTCAACTAGTAAGTGTATCTCATGACTTCATTCAAAAAGAACTAAGCAGGTTAAACCCAACTAAGAGCACAGGCCCTGATAACATCCCGTCTAAGTTCCTAAAAGATGGTGCTTCTGAACTGTCAATCCCTATTGCTCACATAATAAATCTATCAATCACCACTAATACCGTACCGGAGGGGTTCAAGGAGGCCAGAGTTACTCCTATCTTTAAGAAAAATAATGGGTCTGATGTAAGCAACTATAGACCTGTTAGTATACTCAGTATAATATCTAAAATTCTGGAGAGGGCGGTGTATTCTCAAGTAGTTAAGTACCTTATTGACAACAGCATTCTCCATAGCTATCAATCGGGCTTTAGAAGATCCTACTCAACCGATACCTCCCTTATTAATCTGATGGATTACCTGAGAACTGAAATGTCAAAAGGGAACCTCATAGGTATGGTAACCTTAGACCTGCAAAAGGCCTTCGATACTGTCAACCACAATATATTATGTAAGAAACTTCAAGCTATCGGTATAGGTTCTGTAGACTGGTTTAAGTCCTACCTTAGCAACAGGAGACAAATAGTCAAAATCAACAAAACGGAATCAGAACCCCTGCCGATAACATGTGGAGTTCCCCAAGGTAGTATTCTGGGTCCCTTATTATTCTTATGTTATGTCAATGATATGCCTATCAGTGTCAAGTGCAAACTCCTACTGTATGCAGATGACAGTGCTCTGTTAGTGACAGGTAAAGACCCACAAGATATTGCTAATGTTTTAACACTGGAACTGGAGTCCTGCAGCAAATGGTTAGTAGACAACAAACTATCATTACACCTAGGGAAAACTGAAGCCATTCTCTTTGGAACGAAACATAAACTGAGAAGGGTAAATAATTTTAATGTTCAGTGTAATGGGGAGTCCATCACTTTGGTTTCATCAGTAAAATATCTGGGAATCCCCTTTGACCCATGCATGTCAGGAGAATTGATAGGGAACAGTGTAGTAAAGAAAGCGAATGCCAGATTGAAGTTCCTGTATAGACAAGCACAGTGTCTACCTACTGAGGCTCGCAGGACTCTATGTCTAGCCCTTATACAATGCCATATGGATTACGCTTGCTCTTCATGGTACTCTGCCTTGACAAAAAAACTGAAAGATAGACTGCAAATCACCCAGAACAAAATCGTAAGATTCATCCTGGGGCTGGGACCAAGAGAACATGTAGGCCAGGATGAATTACAGCAGTTGGATATGCTGAATGTTGAAGACAGAGTAAAACAACTGAAGCTAAATCATGTTTATAAAATTGCTCACGAACAGTGTCCAGAATATCTTGCTGTCAATTTTGTCAAGGTTGGGAACCAAAGCAATCATAGTACTAGGGGGAGAGAGCACAACTTTGTAGTACCCACAGTCAGTGGCCAGGCGTCAAACACCTTTTATTGTACAGCAATAAAGGAATGGAACAGACTACCCGCACATGTCAAAGCCAGTCATAGCATGAACCAGTTCAAGAAGACTGCCAAAAAGTGTCTGATGAATGAAGCTACAGAAAGGGAGGGGAATGATTTTCTATTTTTTAGCTAAAATACGTGTAAATTTTACCTTATTCCTAGTAATGACCCTCGTATTGTAGATAGTCTTAATGACCCTCGTGTAGTAGATAGTCTTTTTAGTATGATAATAAGATGTTATCTTCATTGTAGAATAATAAGAAAATATTATAACCTTTATATTATAATAATAAGGTAAAAGGACCCCAATGGAAATAAGTCACTCTGTCTGACTTTTTTGGGTTATCCTAGGTTCTCTACACATATGCTGCTATGTATGATAATTCTATGTAACTGTATTTGTGTATACCTGAATAAATTTACTTACTTACTTACTTACTAACAGTGTCACGAGAGGTTGACATGAACAGTGCCATGAGAAGTTAACATAAAGATCATGAGAGGTTAACATAAACAACAACATGAGAAATTAACATAAATATCACGAGAGGTTAACATAAACAACATGAGAGGCTAACATAAACAACATCATGAGAGGCTAACATAAACAACAACATGAGAAGTTAACATAAACAACATCATGAGAGGTTAACATAAACAACATCATGAGAGGCTAACATAAACAACATGAGAGGTTAACATGAACAACATCATGAGAGGTTAACATAAACAACATCATGAGAGGTTAACATAAACAACATCATGAGAGGTTAACATAAACAACATCATGAGAGGTTAACATATACAACATCATGAGAGAATAACATAAACAGTAGTTGCCTCACTGTAGCGGCACCCAGAAGCAAGTTCGCGGATAATTTACACACCAACACTTGATACATTTTAGTGGGCATTTTCCTATCTATTTGACCGTGCCGCCACACACACACACGCACACACTCTTAGCTTTCGTTTGGCTAGTTTCCGTCTCCTATTTTCGTTGATAACGGTAAAATCACAAGCTGAAAGCTTCAAGATTGAATATTTTAAAACTTTTTGCAGTTAAGTTCCTGATAAAACCAAGTTAGTTGCAGGTTCGTCTGCGGAACGAGCATAGGATAGTGATCAGCAGTGCCCAGACTATTAGACAAGACAGACGTGACTGCAGTCCACAAACTGACCTTTTTTTTAGTTATATAAGGGACGTTTAGCAGTATAAGTTGATACAGAAAGGCTAACATTTTTATTCCCATGCCCACAAAAAAATCCAAGCTTGACACGAGTACACAAGACCTCATCCAAAGACTAATTTCTTATTAACGTCGAGATTATATGCCAAAGGATTCCCATGGAGCAGTGGCAGTGCCCCATGTGCGATACCACTCAGTGGATTTTACTACACTTTCATAGTGGTTACTTTGCATATCCAAGATCATGCGATATGATTTCACGGTACAACTCGGCTAAGTTAACATTCGTGTCAGACTTATAATTATTTAATGACACTATACACTTACGTAAACCAGAATGGTCAGTGATCTAAAAATAAACGATTAACAACCAAACTGAACGAGATAATGCGAAAAGGACGATCTGATATGGAATAAGGGAATAAGAGTAGACCGGACTATGAGACAAAACCAGAACTAAATATGTGCGATTGGTCGATGTGCGATTAGAGAAAGGTTTTTCCCTGTTCCATAAGACCAGCCCTCTCTACCTCAATACACGCAAAGGGAATAGTACAGAGTGCTGCATAAGTTCTTAATGCAATTAAATATCAGTGCTGAAGATTTCAAGCCAATCAGGAAACTAACACTATATGGTACCTTTTCAGGATTACCTCAAAACTGAATATGAGAGAAGATATGAAGATGAGGGGAAGAGCATCAAACAGTGGAGACTGACGTATGACGGAACAAACGAATGGAAGGATAAACTTAGAATAAAAGATGGATATAGAAAACCACGAGATGAAAGGGAAAATCAGAAGAAGCTGAAAGATAAGGGAGGCGAGGGGCGATCAGAAGATAAACAGAAGTCCAGAGCATAAATTGTAGGCCGTGATGCGAGGGAGGAAATCGGAAGATGAAGGCGAGAAATTGGATTCATTAATGGCGAGCGAGGGGTCAGCGGGGTACCCTTTAAGGAATATCAATGGTGTTATCCCAGGAGAAGCCACAGTTGACGAGAGGTAAGGTTGTAGGAGAGAGAGAGAGAGAGAGAGAGAGAGAGAGAGAGAGAGAGAGAGAAGCCTGATTCTGATAGGGAGGAACTCAGGTGGAATTTGAAGGGTGAAGGAGGTGAGGTGAGAACGTAGGTGAAGGAGGTGAGGTGAGAACGTAGGTGAAGGGGGTGAGTTGAGGGCAGAAAAGGAGGTACCCTCTGCTGTATCTCCCAGCAAAAAGAGAAATCTTGCTCTGCCTCTTAGCAAGAGGAGAGATATAGCTCTATCTCCTAGCAAAAAGAGAAATTTTGCTCCGTCTCTTAACAAGAGGAGAGATCCAGCTCTATCTGCTAGCAAGAAGAGAAATTTTGCTCTGCCTCTTAGCAAGAGGAGAGATCTAGCTCTGTCTCCTAGCAAGAAGAGAAATCTTGCTCTGCATCTTAGCAAGAGGAGAGATTTAGCTCTATCTCCTAGCAAGAAGATAAATCTTGCTCTGCCTCTTAGCAAGAGGAGAGATCTAGCTCTGTCTCCTAGCAAGAAGAGAACTCTTGCTCTGCCTCTTAGCAAGAGGAGAGATCTAGCTCTGTTTCCTAGCAAGAAGAGAAATCTTGCTCTGCCTCTTAGCAAGAGGAGACTGGTCTTCTATGTCAGAAAGATACGATATCATCTTCCATCTTTTGGCATAAGGCGTTAAATTAAAAGGAAACTTCAACTTTTTTTTTTCCTTCTGTTTCCCTTTCTTAACAGCTCAATTCGACTTTATTCACAACTTTAACGAGTTTCATCTTGTTTTTAACTTGTTCGGCTGTACAATACTCTTCAAGATTGTTTTAGAAAAACTTTTCTCAGGTATAAAAAAAAATTCTTTCTCTCTCTAGCAGTAAGTCTCGGGATTGTTCCAGGTGAGTGCGTTAAGGAGGGATCTAAACAAGTTTACAGCAGACTGGAGGACAAGCTACGCACTACCTCTCTCTCTCTCTCTCTCTCTCTCTCTCTCTCTCTCTCTCTCTCTCTCTCCAGATGACTCCAGGAAGGCGGCTACACAGTGCTTGGCTGGGACAAGTTTTTTTTTAACTTTCTTTAGTTTCATTAAAATATCATAAAATGTCTCGGATAGAAAACAGCGAAAGACAAAAGCATGTATATGCAAAACAACCACTCTGAAAGAATAGAGAAATTCCAAGCGCTTTCGTGACTACTCACATTATCAAGGAACTATGAAAGTGAAGCATCCAAGGAAGCTATATAAGGGGTCCGGCCAGCACCTCACTATCAGATCCCACAACGGTTAAACACGTGACGCGCGGCGAGCCAACTTGGATAGGTCCTTTGCACAACTCACCCCCAAGCTATTTATTTGTCCAGTGTATTATTAAATTATTAAATATATATATATATATATATATATATATATATATATATATATATATATATATATATATATATATATATATATATATATATATATATATATATATATATATATATATATATATATATATATAAATTGCACAAGTAGATAAAACAAAAGGTTTAGAGCAAAAATATTTGGATTTCTCTCTGAGGTCGTTAGAATTTTCCACTTCTTCAGCCACCTCATCTTTTATAAATGTACAAATAAGCATTTTTTTATTGTGTAATATGGTGTACAAAGTTTAAAGGCGTCACTGGTGGCACAAAGACGCTGGAACATACAACACACAAGGCTGGACGGATGCCAGACGTATCTTAGTCATTTTCTCGCATTTGTTAAAAATGTTTTTAAAGTCTTATGTTATCTACTCTAACCAAACCGAACCTTGCCTAAAATAATCTAAATTGCTATACCCTATACCAAAATAAGAAAAAATACCATTAGGAAATATATAGGAAGCGTTAAGAAAGGGGCGTAATGATATCCTCAAAAGTCTGATTTCTTTGTAATATTTACCTGCAGGAGGACGGAACTCATGAAAAATGAGTTTTTTTTTTGTCAACAATCCCTGCTTTGTGGTGCTATGAATGGTGTTTTTTTTACTTATAATTTACCTGTGTGCTGTTTCTAGAGTTTTCTTACTTTCGCGGTCCGGCGAGAGGCCAGGCCTCCCTGGTGTATACCAACATGGAACGTGAGGTAGCTATTAGATCCATGTAGATGAGAGCAGCAGTAACTGCTGGCAGGTAGGAAGTGGACCCGATAGTCTGATGAAAGACGGAAAAAGAAGGAAAGAAAAAGTAAACTGTTTTGGAAACCGAAAGGAGAAATGATGCACCTCACACGCAAAAAAAATTACACAGGGGCCAGGAGCTGTATCGACCCCTGAAATCACAAATAGATAAGTACACACACAAACACACACAGGGGCCAGGAGCTGTGACTCGACCCCTGCAATCACAAATAGATGACTACACGCGAGCACACACACACACACACACACACATACACCACCCAGGTCTCACACACTCACACTTCACCAGAATCCCCACACTTACACGTCTCACCAGGTGCCACACACTCACACCTCTCACCAGGACCCACACACACTCGCCACACTCTTCACAATTCCATTTCCTTCTCTCTCCTTCCCACCAGACACCTCACTCTCCCTCTGGTGATCACACGAATAATATAAATGCCATTTAAAGAGATATTCCCACAGAGAACTTCCTGTCTGCTCAAAACTGATTCTGAATATTTGAATAATATTGCTTAGTTTATCGAGTTTAAAGCCTATCGACTACAGGAAAGTTATTAAGGCTGCATATCACCTGTGCACCGTTAATCAAGGATACCTTAATACCTAAAAATAGGAATTGAAGTAAACTTTCACCATACTCGTATATACACAGAGAGATATATAGACGTCTTAGTGCATACATTTGACTCGTTAAATGGCTAAAACTTAGATTAAAGCTGCAATAATATTTTCAAATTATTATTTTTTAATTATACACTTTAAAGTTTTATAATTATTTCATCTAAAGTCAAGGAAAGTACTACATGTATTTGGGAAAAAAATATTTTATTTATGTAAATGATTCCAGATGTCTTACGTAACCTAGGTCTAGTATGCATGTCTACCTGGAGGTTACCTGGAGGTTACCTGGAGGCTATTCCGGGGATCAACTCCACCGCGGCCCGGTCCATGACCAGGCCTCCCGATGGATCAGAGCCTGATCAACTAGGCTGTTACTGCTGGCCGCACGCAGTCCAACGTACCAGCCACAGCCCGGCTGATCCGGCATTGACTTTAGGTATCTGTCCAGCTCTCTCTTGAAGGCAGCCAGGGGCTTATTGGCAATTCCCCTAATGCTTGATGGGAGGCTGCTGAACAGTCTTGGGCCCCGGACACTTATGGTGTTTTCCCTTAGTGTACCAATGGCGCCCCTACTTTTTATTGGCGGCATTTTGCATCGCCTGCCCAGTCTTTTACTTTCGTAGGGAGTGATTTCTGTGTGCAGATTTGGGACCATTCCTTCCAAGATTTTCCAAGTGTAGATTATGATATATCTCTCCCTCCTGCGTTCCAACGAGTACAAGTCAAGTGCTTCCAAGCGTTCCCAGTAGTTAAGGTGCTTGACAGAACTTATACGTGCAGTAAAGGATCTCTGTACACTCTCTAGATCTGCGATTTCACCTGCTTTGAATGGAGATGTTAATGTACAGCAGTATTCCAGCCTAGAGAGAACAAGTGATTTGAAAAGGATCATCATTGGCTTGGCATCTCTCGTTTTGAAAGTTCTCATTATCCATCCTATCATTTTCTTTGCACGTGCGATCGTGGCACTGTTGTGATCCTTGAAAGTGAGATCCTCAGACATTACTACTCCCAGGTCCCTTACATTATTTTCCCGCTCTATTGTATGGCCGGAGTCAGTAGTATACTCTGTTCTAGTTATTATCTCCTCCAGTTTTCCATAACGGAGTAGTTGGAATTTGTCCTCATTGAACATCATATTGTTTACCGTTGCCCACTGGAAAACTTTGTTTATATCTTCTTGGAGGTTAACCGCGTCCTCAGCAGATGACAGCCTCATGCAAATCCTAATATCATCCGCAAAGGATGATACGGTGCTGTAGTGTATATCTCTGTCTATGTCTGATATGAGGATAAGGAATAAGGTGGGGGTGAGTACTGTGCCTTGTGGAACAGAGCTCTTCACTATGGCAGCCTCCGATTTAACTCTGTTGACCACTACTCTTTGTGTTCGATTTGTTAGGAAGTTGAAGATCCATCTCCCCACTTTCCCAGTCATTCCTTTAGCACGTATTTTATGGGCTATTATGCCATGATCGCATTTGTCAAATGCTTTTGCAAAGTCTGTGTATATTACATCTGCATTCTGATTTTCTTCCAGTGCATCCAAGGCCATGTCATAGTGATCCAGTAGTTGTGAGAGGCAGGAGCGACCTGCCCTGAACCCATGTTGCCCTGGATTGTGCAGATTTTGGGAATCCAGGTGATTTGCAATCCTGCTTCTTAGCACTCTTTCAAAGATTTTTATGATGTGGGACGTCAGAGCTATTGGTCTATAGTTCTTAGCTAATGCTTTGCTGCCACCTTTATGGAGTGGGGCTATATCCGTTGTTTTAAGTGACTGGAATTTCACCCATGTCCAAGCTCCTCCTCCATAGTGTACTTAGGGCACGCGAGAGGGGTTTCTTGCAGTTCTTAATGACAACAGAGTTCCACGAGTCTGGGCCCGGGGCTGAGTGCATAGGCATATTGTCAATGGCTTTTTCGAAATCTATCGGAGTTAGGGTAATGTCGGAAATCTGGCATACATTTATGGAGTTTTGAGGCTCATTCATGAAGAAATCATTTGGGTCGTCGATCCTCAGACCGATTAGCGGTTCACTAAACACAGAGTCGTACTGGGATTTCAATATTTCACTCATTTCCTTGTTGTCATCTGTGTAAGTCCCATCCTGTCTGAGTAAGGGCCCGATACTAGATGTGGTATTTGCCTTGTTTTTGGCATATGAAAAGAAATATTTTGAATTTCTTTCAATTTCACTAATAGCGTTAAGCTCCTCCTGCCTCTCCTGGTTCCTGTATGAGTCATTTAACTTAAGTTCGATAGTTTCCACTTCCCCTGGTCAGCGCCTCCTTTCGTGTATCAGATATTCTAGCACTCCTGAGGAGCTCAGTGACTCTTCGTCATCTTCTGTAGAGGGAGCGTCTTTCTCCAGTTTACTCCTGCTCTTCTTCTTTCTTAGGGGAATATGCCTAGAACATGCTTCGGCTGCCAGGAAGTTGATCCTTTCAAGGCACTGGTTTGGATCCATGTTATTTAAGACATCTTCCCAACATGTTTCGTTTAGGACATGGTTTACCTGGTCCCAGTTGATGTTCTTGTTGTTGAAGTTGTATTTTGTGAAGACACCTTCACAGGTACATGCATTCTGCTGATCAGGACCCCTATGCATGTACGTGTGGACTTCGATTAGGTTGTCTAGAATACAAGTATACACGGTCTAAAATTTATGCGAGCATTTTCTATAATACACGTAAACAGAGAATCTCTGTTAGTGTAAGGTTAAGTGGTGCAGAGTGTTGAGATGCTGGGTGAGTTTTGTGTTACAACACAGCCGAAGATCCAGAATAAGGATCCCTGAGGCCCTGTTATGTATAGCTACTGTAGCACAGTTGGAGGATCTAGAATAAGTATCCCCGAAGGGACTGTTATGTATAACTACTTTAGCACAGCTGGAGGAGGAGGGATCCAGAGTAAGGATCCCCGGGGACTGTTCTTTACGGTTATTAGAGTACTGGGATAGAGCGAGGGTAAAGGAGCAGAGCTTCAAACAACGTGCCCCTCAACACAGCCGGCAGCACACAAACGCTGCAGCTGCCTCTGCTAACTCCATGATATATGACGCCATTAACCGCACAATGGAAGTGCTTGCTCCATTATTTAAAGCAAGGAAAATAAACGTAGGTGGATTTCCTTAATGATTTTCTCTTGCATCTTGCACTAAGTGTGTTGCTAGTTTATGAAAGACATTAGTCGATTTGCTTATATAATGTTATCACTAGAAACTATATAATGTTAGCAGAACAACCACTGTGAAAAAATTAGTGAAGTTCCAAACAATATATATATATATATATATATATATATATATATATATATATATATATATATATATATATATATATATATATATATATATATATATATATATATATATATATATATTGTGCTGCTTTCTCTCTCATTGACAATATTTTCCTCTTGTATCGAAATATCTTATTTTTCATTTACTTGCTCGTTCCTCTTCTATATAACTCTTTTATTGTTCATATTTTCCCCTTCCCATTTCCTTGCTTCCCTATACTCTTCCCCATTTCTTAACTCTTCCTTCCCTTCTTCCCCATTTTCTTCCTCATTTTGAGACACTTCAATGAGTCCTTCCCCAATCGCCACAAAATTTTACGAGGCTCTTGGATGATACGAAGTATATATTCCCTTCCCCTCACCTCCTCTCCCCTCCCTTTCTCTGCCCTCACCTCTCCTCCCCCTTTCTATTTTCCTTCGTATTATCAGTATTCCTATTTTCAAATTTATTTACAAGTCTTGGTTCAGTCATAAGTCACGTCAGTCAGACCGAAGGTGAAAATTAATTTGTAAGGCATCAGAAAATATGTTCTTCCTCATTACAAACCACATTCTGTGTGATGGAATGTGACGGGAAGACTATCCTGCCTGGAGTGTGACGGGAAGACTATCCTGCCTGGAGTGTGACGGGAAGACCATCCTGTGTGATGGCGTGTGGCGGGAAGACTATCCTGCCTGGAGTGTGACGGGAAGACCATCCTGTGTGATGGAGTGTGACGGGAAGACTATCCTGCCTGGAGTGTGACGGGAAGACTATCCTGCCTGGAGTGTGACAGGAAGACTATCCTGCCTGGAGTGTGACGGGAAGACTATCCTGCCTGGAGTGTGACGGGAAGACTATCCTGCCTGGAGTGTGACGGGAAGACTATCCTGCCTGGAGAGTGACGGGAAGACTATCCTGCCTGGAGTGTGACGGGAAGACCATCCTGTGTGATGGAGTGTGACGGGAAGACCATCCTGCCTGGAGTGTGACGGGAAGACTATCCTGCCTGGAGTGTGACGTGAAGACCATCCTGTGTGATGGAGTGTGACAGGAAGACCATCCTGCCTGGAGTGTGAAGGGAAGACCATCCTGCGTGATGGAGTGTGACGAGAAAACCATTCTGTGTGATGGTGTGTGACGGGAAGAACAACCTGCGTGATGGAGTGTGACGAGAAAACCATTCTGTGTGATGGTGTGTGACGGGAAGACCATCCTGTGTGAAGGAGTATGACGGGAAGACCATCCTGTGTGATGAAGTGTGACGGGAAGATCAATCTGTGTGATTGAGTGTGGCAGGAAGACCATCCTGTGTGCAGTGTGACGGGAAGATCATCCTGAGTGATGAAGTGTGACGGGAAGACCATTTTGTGTGATGAAGTGTAACGGGAAGGCCATTCTGTGTGATGGAGTGTGACCGGAAGACCCTCCTGCGTGAAGTGTGACGGGAAGACCATCCTGTGTGGAGTGTGACGGGGAGACCATCCTGCGTGATGAAGTGTGACGGGAAGACCATCCCGTGTGATGGAGTGTGACTGGAAGACCATCCTGGGTAAAGTGTGACGGGAAGACCATCCTGCGTGATGAAGTGTGACGGGAAGACCATCCCGTGTGATGAAGTGTGACTGAAAGACCATCCTGGGTAAAGTGTGACATGAAGACTATTCTGTGTGATGGAGTGTGACGAGGAGACCATCCTGTTGGTTTATTTTCTTGATAATTCTGCTTGAAAATTCTCTCTGCGTAATTATCAAACATTTATGCGAGTTTGTGTAAATAGTTTCCCCTCAAATGACGCATTTATGAGTTCAACTTTCTGTGCTGATGGCTAGCTTTGCCTTCTGGAGGTGAGGGAGGTGGCGGTGAGGGAGAGTGAGGTGGTGGTGAGGGAGGTGGTGGTGTGGGAGAGTGAGGGAGGTGGTGGTGATGGTGGTAGTGGTGGTGGTGAGGGAGAGCGAGGTGGTGGTGGTGGTGAGGGAAGTGGTGGTGGTGAGGGAGGTGGTGGTGGTGAAGGAGGTGGTGGTGGTGAGGGAGGTGGTGGTGGTGAGGGAGGTGGTGGTGGTGAGGGAGGTGGTGGTGTGGGAGAGTGAGGGAGGTGGTGGTGGTGGTGGTAGTGGTGGTGAGGGAGGTGGTGGTGTGGGAGAGTGAGGGAGGTGGTGGTGGTGGTGAGGGAGGTGGTGGTGGTGAGGGAGGTGGTGGTGTGGGAGAGTGAGGGAGGTGATGGTCGTGGTGGTGAGGGAGGTGGTGATGTGGGAGAGTGAGGGAGGTGGTGGTGGTGAGGGAGGTGGTGGTGGTGAGGGAGAGTGAGGGAGGTGGTGGTGGTGAGGGAGGTGGTGTGGAAGAGTGAGGGAGGTGGTGGCGTGGGAGAGTGAGGGAGGTGGTGGGGGCGAGGGAGGTGGTGTGGGAGAATGAGGGGGTATGAGTGTGAGTGGTTAAGAACACGGATACACCCAGTAGAGAGGGAACCTTGTTAGAGAGAGCTTTTATCGATCCACTCAGGGTAGAGAGAGTGAGAGAGAGAGAGAGAGAGAGAGAGAGAGAGAGAGAGAGAGAGAGAGAGAGAGAGAGAGAGAGAGAGAGAGAGATTTAACTGCAAAGTGTTAACACGACAATGCACCTGTTCCCTTTGTTGATAATTTCCTCCTTTGCAGCCTCGCCACTTGGCTATGCAGGATCATGTACACAACTCTTCACCACTCAGACTTTACCCCTGGATTAGAGTAGCCTTTGTCGACTTCATAAAAATTCCTTCATTATTAAGACTGGGGTTTGGGGAGTGGGAGTTAGGGGATGGGAGATGAGGAGGAGGTTGGGGATGAGAGGTTCGGATTGGAGATTAGGGAGGATTTAGGGTCAAGAGGTAGCCAAGTTTTACATCATGATCCCCCCAGTGTGTATATATCGACACGTTAAGTAAATATATCCTCCAGGGATGGAAGATATATTTGACCCCCCCATCTCTGACCCCGGCCCTAACCTTGACACCAACCTTGACCCACGACCGTGATTCTAACCTTGACACCAACCTTGACCCCCGACCGTGATTCTAACCTTGACACCAACCTTGACCCACGACCGTGATTCTAACCTTGACACCAACCTTGACCCCCGACCATGATTCTAACCTTGACACCAACCTTGACCCCCGACCGTGATTCTAACCTTGACCCCCGACCGTGATTCTTACCTTGACACCAACCTTGACCCTCGACCGTGATTCTAACCTTGACACCAACCTTGACCCCCGACCGTGATTCTAACCTTGACACCAACCTTGACCCCCGACCGTGATTCTTACCTTGACACCAACCTTGACCCTCGACCGTGATTCTAACCTTGACACCAACCTTGACCCCCGACCGTGATTCTTACCTTGACACCAACCTTGACCCTCGACCGTGATTCTAACCTTGACACCAACCTTGACCCCCCACCCTGATTCTTACCTTGACACCAACCTTGACCCTCGACCGTGATTCTATCCTTGACACCAACCTTGACCCCCGACCGTGATTCTTACCTTGACACCAACCTTGACCCCCGACCGTGATTCTTACCTTGACACCAACCTCGATCCACGCCTCCATCCACGTTCTAGGCATCACCTCGCATTTTTATTTTTTTACCTGTTTCACCTGTTTATTTGTGTAATACTTTTTTTGGCAAGTACAGTTATCTGTATCCAAGCCAAGAAGTACCGAAAGTTCATCTACGTAGTTTAGTGGCAGTTTTTATCAAGCAACTGCTGCACAGTTCCAGCCACGTCTGGGAACTGTGTGAGACACTCACAAACTTGAACCATATACTTGTGAACTTGAGGTATATTCTTCGAATCATTATCATAGAGAAAAGTTAAATTTGAACAAGGTTTAAACTTCCTAGCAGAAAACGCCAAGCATTTTCTTACTTACACTGGAATTCATCCGTCCCTTTGTTAATAAAAGACGAGGAGCAGAACCAATAAAAAAAAAAACAATTCCATTATAGTTTACGTGAAATATGAAATCCGTGTGGGTCATTCAACACAAGGAGTAGAGCAGGCTCGATCCTCCGTCCATTACGAGCAAGACACACCAGCTACCTATCATTCAAAGGATGTCCCATAAAAACAGCCCCCAAGCAAAATAGATCCGCTTCCATAGTACCCACTGAGGAGGCCTCAACATACGTCTCACGTTTCTTGTCCAAGATATTCTGTTGTTATGCATGACAAAACAATTCAGTTTTTTCCATTCAACTTCAAAACATTTTTCCTGGTGGACTGGTACTATATTTTGAGGTCAGAGAAGAAACAAACTAGAGAAGTGTAGTGTATTGCTTTGTGACATAGTGCAGTAGATGCGTAGGTTAGGTTAGGCAAGGTTTATCAGGAAATAGGACAAGTGTTTCCTGACTTGTGTCTTAGTTATGCAATGACCCGCAAGTAGAGCTTTTGGTCATCTGACCGAGGCCTTCCGCTGGCTTACCGGTCCAGCCCTTTAAAAATTAGTGTTATTTTGTGAGGAAGTGTAGTAGTACTATCTAGGATATGTAGTGTGTTGTAATGTAGAAGGGTTATGTGAGAGTGTAGTAGTGCTGTATGTAGACCAGTATGGTATTATTGTATATAGATGAATAGTGTTACTGTGAAGCAATTAGCGTGTTGTTGTGTTGCATAGAGACATATTACGTGTTGGGTGACAGTTATAAATATTGATGGAAATATAAACACATATGCAGTATAATGTGATCCTTTATTGACTACGTTTCGCCCACACTGTGTGGGCGAAACGTAGTCAATAAAGGATCACATTATACTGCATATGTGTTTATATTTCCATTGTGTCGGTATTTTATACCATTTATTTCCATCGCGCTATAAATATTGATGCTTCATATTCCTCAGCCTTGTCTGGGAAACTGCAAAATATTTGAAGGTTTGTAAATCACAAATATTATTTGACGCGTTGTGCACTGAAATTCAAGATGGTGGACCCGATCAGTCACTGCAGGTTCATCGTCTGTCATGCTTATTAATGACGACGAAAACTGATACATTACACTAATAACAAAAAATAACGACCGGGTGATAATCTGCCCATCGTACTATTTATTTATTTATTTATTTATTAACAATTTGAGCACACATACAGAGGTACAAAAAAATACAGATAAGAGCAGCATGCCAAAGCCACTTATACTATGCATAGCATTACGGGCTGGCTTAAAATTAACTTAAGATTAACTAAGCAATGATGAAATCAGTGATAAAACATTAATGTAAACAGATTACTATAAAGCACAAGTGAGTATTACAAAGAGAGGTCATATGGTTGCATGCATTGTTGTACATTCAGTCGTATGAAGTATTCTGTTAGGTAGTGTATTTAAAAAATAATAAAGTTAGATTGGGTTTTAGGTTTAACATTTATGTGATATAATTGTGAGAAACATTTAAGATATACAATTTATAAGCTTCATTATAGCATTATTGATCGTGTGAAAATATTATAAAGGTATTTATTTACTAGAAATAGCACAAACTTGGTAAAATTATTTAAACAAAATATAAAGTAGACAAATTTCACTTCTTGTAAAAATTATAACACTTTTATCAAGGAACAAAAATTTAACTGTAATGAAAAAGAATACAAAGTAAATGATTTTCATCCTTGAACTGCTGCTGCTTTCATTGATTTCTCATTATTTGCTACTTCAGTGATCCTGCATATTTCTCATTATTTGCTACTCCAGTGAACCTGCATATTTCTCATTATTTGCTACTTCAGTGAACCTGCATATTTCTCATTATTTGCTACTCCAGTGAACCTGCATATTTCTCATTATTTGCTACTTCAGTGAACCCGCATATTTCTCATTATTTGCTACTTCAGTGAACCTGCATATTTCTCATTATTTGCTACTCCAGTGAACCTGCATATTTCTCATTATTTGCTACTCCAGTGAACCTGCATATTTCTCATTATTTGCTACTCCAGTGAACCTGCATATTTCTCATTATTTGCTACTTCAGTGAACCTGCATATTTCTCATTATTTGCTACTTCCGTGAACCTGCATATTTCTCATTATTTGCTACTCCAGTGAACCTGCATATTTCTCATTATTTGCTACTTCAGTGAACCTGCATATTTCTCATTATTTGCTACTTCAGTGAACCTGCATATTTCTCATTATTTGCTACTCCAGTGAACCTGCATATTTCTCATTATTTGCTACTTCAGTGAACCTGCATATTTCTCATTATTTGCTACTTCAGTGAACCTGCATATTTCTCATTATTTGCTACTTCAGTGAACCTGCATATTTCTCATTATTTGCTACTCCAGTGAACCTGCATATTTCTCATTATTTGCTACTTCAGTGAACCTGCATATATCTCATTATTTGCTACTTCAGTGAACCTGCATATTTCTCATTATTTGCTACTCCAGTGAACCTGCATATTTCTCATTATTTGCTACTCCAGTGAACCTGCATATTTCTCATTATTTGCTACTCCAGTGAACCTGCATATTTCTCATTATTTGCTACTTCAGTGAACCTGCATATTTCTCATTATTTGCTACTCCAGTGAACCTGCATATTTCTCATTATTTGCTACTCCAGTGAACCTGCATATTTCTCATTATTTGCTACTCCAGTGAACCTGCATATTTCTCATTATTTGCTACTCCAGTGAACCTGCATATTTCTCATTATTTGCTACTTCAGTGAACCTGCATATTTCTCATTATTTGCTACTTCAGTGAACCTGCATATTTCTCATTATTTGCTACTCCAGTGAACCTGCATATTTCTCATTATTTGCTACTTCAGTGAACCTGCATATTTCTCATTATTTGCTACTTCAGTGAACCTGCATATTTCTCATTATTTGCTACTTCAGTGAACCTGCATATTTCTCATTATTTGCTACTCCAGTGAACCTGCATATTTCTCATTATTTGCTACTCCAGTGAACCTGCATATTTCTCATTATCTGCTACTTCAGTGAACCTGCATATTTCTCATTATTTGCTACTTCAATGAACCTGCATATTTCTCATTATTTGCTACTTCAGTGAACCTGCATATTTCTCATTATCTGCTACTCCAGTGAACCTGCATATTTCTCATTATTTGCTACTCCAGTGAACCTGCATATTTCTCATTATTTGCTACTCCAGTGAACCTGCATATTTCTCATTATTTGCTACTTCAGTGAACCTGCATATTTCTCATTATTTGCTACTCCAGTGAACCTGCATATTTCTCATTATTTGCTACTTCAGTGAACCTGCATATTTCTCATTATTTGCTACTTCAGTGAACCTGCATATTTCTCATCATTTGCTACTCCAGTGAACCTGCATATTTCTCATTATTTGCTACTCCAGTGAACCTGCATATTTCTCATTATTTGCTACTCCAGTGAACCTGCATATTTCTCATTATTTGCTACTCCAGTGAACCTGCATATTTCTCATTATTTGCTACTTCCGTGAACCTGCATATTTCTCATTATTTGCTACTCCAGTGAACCTGCATATTTCTCATTATTTGCTACTCCAGTGAACCTGCATATTTCTCATTATTTGCTACTTCAGTGAACCTGCATATTTCTCATTATTTGCTACTTCAGTGAACCTGCATATTTCTCATTATTTGCTAGTCCAGTGAACCTGCATATTTCTCATTATCTGCTACTTCAGTGAACCTGCATATTTCTCATTATTTGCTACTCCAGTGAACCTGCATATTTCTCATTATTTGCTACTCCAGTGAACCTGCATATTTCTCATTATTTGCTACTTCCGTGAACCTGCATATTTCTCATTATTTGCTACTCCAGTGAACCTGCATATTTCTCATTATTTGCTACTCCAGTGAACCTGCATATTTCTCATTATTTGCTACTCCAGTGAACCTGCATATTTCTCATTATTTGGTACTTCAGTGAACCTGCATATTTCTCATTATTTGCTACTCCAGTGAACCTGCATATTTCTCATTATCTGCTACTTCAGTGAACCTGCATATTTCTCATTATTTGCTACTTCAGTGAATCTGCATATTTCTCATTATTTGCTACTTCAGTGATCCTGCATATTTCTCATTATTTGCTACTTCAGTGATCCTGCATATTTCTCATTATTTGCTACTTCAGTGAATCTGCATATTTCTCATTATTTGCTACTTCAGTGAACCTGCATATTTCTCATTATTTGCTACTTCAGTGATCCTGCATATTTCTCATTATTTGCTACTCCAGTGAACCTGCATATTTCTCATTATTTGCTACTCCAGTGAACCTGCATATTTCTCATTATTTGCTACTTCAGTGAACCTACATATTTCTCATTATTTGCTACTTCAGTGAATCTGCATATTTCTCATTATTTGCTACTCCAGTGAACCTGCATATTTCTCATTATTTGCTACTCCAGTGAACCTGCATATTTCTCATTATTTGCTACTTCAGTGAACCTGCATATTTCTCATTATTTGCTACTTCAGTGATCCTGCATATTTCTCATTATTTGCTACTCCAGTGAACCTGCATATTTCTCATTATTTGCTACTCCAGTGAACCTGCATATTTCTCATTATTTGCTACTTCAGTGAACCTGCATATTTCTCATTATTTGCTACTTCAGTGAATCTGCATATTTCTCATTATTTGCTACTTCAGTGAACCTGCATATTTCTCATTATTTGCTACTTCAGTGAATCTGCATATTTCTCATTATTTGCTACTCCAGTGAACCTGCATATTTCTCATTATTTGCTACTTCAGTGAACCTGCATATTTCTCATTATTTGCTACTTCAGTGAATCTGCATATTTCTCATTATTTGCTACTTCAGTGAACCTGCATATTCATTTATTTCCTATATTTGTAAACTGTTTTCATCTTTTTAATCAAGAAAAAAAAATAATGTTGAAAATTTTATTTTTTTTCCTTAATATCAGGATAATCGCTCGTCCTGCGTCGTGAATCAGTTATAATTCATCTACAAACACACTAGCATACATCAAGAAAACAAAAAGTAGCCATTGAAGCAAGGAAAACTACAATAATAGACAATACATCAAACATAATATACACCACGCGTTCCCAGTGACATAAACATGAAAAACTCCTGATGTGTCAACACCGTCCTTCAAACACAACAACAACAACAACAACACATAATAAACAAACAGAACAGAATAAGACTACAACAGCTTTATGTCTCGCTCGAAGAACTATGGCTTCCTAAATTCGAATCTAATGACACGCAGTATCTGGCACCAGACACTACCCACACTGACACTTGTGACTGATAGAGGCGATTCACTTCCCAACCAATCTGCAGTTAGCCGTGTTCTGAGTGTTAACCTCAATACCTGGATGCAATCCTTCCCAAACCCAAATTCTGTGGCCAGCATTTGATCGGTCGTCTGATGGGTAATCTGATTTGTGTTCAATTTATCCGCCTTAGAATTAAAAATATGTACTTCATAATTTACACCGGAATAGCTCATTGATTTTCTTGGTGGCTACTGAGTTTATTTAGTACATATAAGGATACAAGTATTAGATTAGTTTAACCTTGGATTAGTAAGAATTTATTGCATAGCTTTCACACTGGAGGTATGATGACGCGATAACTCAAAGTTATTCCCCCTGTATACTCTATTTTTACCATAATGCCTGGGTCAACTGGCTAAAGCCAAGACACTTCGTATTTTTTCTTGTTTTCCTTCTATTTTCGCTGGATGAAGGATCCACAGTGATACAGAAAAGCTTTTCTATTATCTTCTTCAACTCATTTCATAACCTTGACATCCTTGTCTTGCACTGTATCAGCCTCTGAAGCTATCATTTAATATTAAGTTTTCTCTTAAACCTTCCTTTTAATCATTATTTGGTGACTTTGCTTACATAATCTAGAGCGACACTTCTATTCTTCCCTCCTTTCCTTCTTCTTCCCGCCCTCTTTTCCTCATTCATTCCTTCATGTCATCCTCCTCAGTTTCACTCCATTCTTCCCTCTATAGCTCCTTTCATCACATTCTCTCTCCTTCCCCTCCCTCATTCAGTTTCTTCTTCCTCACACCTTGTTTTCCTCTCTCTCTCTCTCTCTCTCTCTCTCTCACACACACACACACACAGATACACACACTAGCTAGGACTCGACCCCTGCAACCACAAATAGGTGAGCAAATAGGTGAGTACACATTCTCTCCTCTGACTGCTCTTCCCGCCCAGCCTCCCTCAGGCTAGACAGTAGAGTCTACGCTACTGGTTGCCTCACGCTAGCTGCCAATGCATCATAACTCGGCTCCACCAATAAGCTATAAAAGCAGATAAGGCAAATATATTATTCACACGGTATATCTTGGTAGGAATTTTCTAGTGGTGCCTCTTCTCAGGAGAAAATTGTATAGCCCCCTTTTTTGACTACAGGAAAAGATTCAGTCTATTAGCAAAATGCATTTCGTATACATATAGAAGTATAAATTTAGTTTTCTCTGTGTACTCATATATATATATATATATATATATATATATATATATATATATATATATATATATATATATATATATATATATATATATCAATAACAACACTGCACTAGCCAAGGACTCGAATCCATGCTGCTTTGGCCTGCCTCATGGTGGGCGAAAACACATGACGCTCTAATCCACTGGACCATACGATCCTTAAGAGTAGCGCATCCAGCGGAACTGGATGTTGTACTCGCTACTCAAGGACACACGATGGTGTGGATGACTCTAGGCTAATTTCATTCTAGTCCCTGTTTGGTGTCCTAGTACAACGAGCAGTATTTTATATTATTGTGACCACGAACGAGTGGTATTGATCAATAACAACACTGCACTAGCCCACCATGAGGCAGGCCAAAGCAGCATGGATTCGAGTCCTTGGGTTCTTGAGTTCGTGTGTCCTTCGTTAGCGAGTATAACATGCAGTTCTGCTGGATGTGCTACTCTTAAGGATCGTATGATCCAGTGGATTAGGGCGTCAAGTGTTTTCACCCACCATGAGGCAGGCCAAAGCAGCATGGGTTCGAGTCCTTGGCTAGTGCAGTGTTGTTATTGATCAATACCACTCGCTCGTGGTCACAATAATATATATATATATATATATATATATATATATATATATATATATATATAGAGAGAGAGAGAGAGAGAGAGAGAGAGAGAGAGAGAGAGAGAGAGAGAGAGAGAGAGAGAGAGAGAGAGAGAGAGAGAGAGAGCTGAGTGGGAGCTGACTGAGCGGGCTGAGAGGGAGCCCCGATCACTAGCAGCCAATAATACCCACAACCCAGCAAACCGCCCCGACGGGATCACCATCTATCCTCGGAAGAATGGCAAGCTCTTAGCATGGGACTATACCTGTGTGTCCACACTGGTAGACACCTATATCCATCACAGTGTGGGGCAACAGGGAGGAGCTGCTGACCACAGGGAGGAGTACAAGATCAGCAAGTACAGGGACATAAGCCAACAATATCAATTTGTCCCAGTGGGATCAGAGACCTTCGGATCATGGGGAAAACATGCCACACGTTTCCTTAAAGAATTGGGTTCCAGACTCATCGACACCACCAAGGACCCAAGGGCAACCGCTTTAATGTTCCAGCACCTCAGCGTGGCCATCCAGAGGGGAAATGCATGCTGCATACTGGGCTCGCGTCCAGCTTCGGAGGAGCTGGAGGAGATTCATAACCTTTGATATATTGTACCAATGTATTCATGTTTGTGTTTTCTATCAATGTATTCTGTCTATTAATAAAGTTCACATGTAGTCTAAAAATATAGGGGGTGGTAGGAGAAGAAAATATTCAAACAGCTCCGGGGAGAACCTTGAGTTTTTCCTGAGGTACGTTTATTGTCTTCTCTGAGGATGAGGGTCCCCAGTAAAGTTCTAGAGGTGGTACCTCCCTATATATATATTTATATATAAATATATATATAAATATATATATATATATATATATAAATATATATAAATATAATATATAAATATAATATATATATAAATATATATATAAATATATATAAATATACATATAAATATATATAAATATACATATAAATATATATAAATATATATATATAAATATATATATAAATATAAATATATATATATATATATATATATATATATATATATATATATATATATATATATATATATATATAAATGTCACTCCGAGAACAGTATCATAAAGGTTCGCCGGGTCAGCATCTGGAAAAGACCCGGGCGGGACAACACCGGCGAACCTACTATATACATACGTATCTTAAAATTAATGAATAACAAAAAAGGCACAATACCGTGACTGGAACGATACACAAATAACCCGCACATAAAAGAGAGAAGCTTACGACGACGTTTCGGTCCGACTTGGACCATTGACAAAGTCACACTAACCAGAAGTGGAGCAGGACGGCTATATATAGGCAGGAAGAGGTGGTGGTAGTAGTAGTAGTAGTAGTACAAGAATGGTATGTAATATCTCCCTCTTTCTCCGTGCCCTCCGCATCTGTGATCCTCAGTTCCTTCCAGCAGAAATTTCCACTCTTTATAATTCGTTTTCCAGTCTTGGCTACCCTTCCCATTTCATAGACTCTGCCCTCTCACGTGCCAAACGCAATTTCTTTTCTCCCAAACTCTCTACTCCTGGGAACTCTTCTATCCTCTGCCTTCCCTACATTTCCGGTCTTTCTAATCTCAACAATTCTCTCCGTCCCTTAGACATCAAGCTTACCTTCCGCCAGACTAACACTCTTCGCACTAATCTCGTTCATACCTCTCCTCCCTCTACAGATGTTCCTGGTGTCTACTCTATTTCTTGCTCCTCCTGTCCTCTTCAATACGTCGGAGAAACTGGTCGCTCTCTTTCTGACAGACTTAGGGAGCACAAAAATAGTGTCAGGCTTGCCGACACTAACAATGCTCTTTTCTGTCACATCAGAGATCATAGCCATTCTATTGACTGGTCTTCTGCTAAAACTGTCTTCCCTACTTCCAACTCGAACAGTCGCCGTCTAGTTGAATCCTCTCTAATAAACAACTTTCCTTGTATGAACCTTAGCCCTGGCTTCGTCTCTGTAGATGCCTTCCTCTCCCGCTACATTGTAAAATGCTCCCAACTTCAGAACACCCGTGACTTAACCTGACTCCTCATTTTTTATTTTTTCTATTTTCTTTTTCTTCTCCCTCTTCCCCTTTCCTCTTACCTTTTCTCCTCTGGGTTGTCTTTCTCTCTTCTGTCTCGTGTTTCTGTTCCTTCTTCATTTATTTCACCACTTCCCCTTTCACGCACCTCTGTGCGTTTGCTCTCCCTCAGTGGGCACCTAGCTCTCTTGCAGTGCTCCCTTCCTTTGTTTTTGACTGCTCGTTCTCCTTATTTCCCACTTCTACCACTACCACTACTACTACCTCTTCTACTACTACTACTACTACTACTACTACTACAACTACTGATGAAATTAAGACACATGTGCGGCGTCTGATTGTCTTTGTTGTGGACGTTTCGCCATCCAGTGGCTGGCTGGATGGCGAAACGTCTACGATAGTGATGCCCGGGTGTTGCGCATGTGTCTTAATTTCATCTTGTCGGTATTACATACCATTCTTGTACTACTACTACTACCACCACCTCTTCCTGCGTATATATAGCCGTCCTGCTCCACTTCTGGTTAGTGTGACTTTGTCAATGGTCCAAGTCGGACCGAAACGTCGTCGTAAGCTTCTCTCTTTTATGTGCGGGTTATTTGTGTAAAATTAATGAATTAGTCTTGTCAGTATTTCCTCTCAATACATCTAAGCAAATATTGCTATTATATGATTTTAGTTTTTTGCAATGAAAACTTCTCCCAGCAGTTCGCCTGGTATAATCTTGATTACCATCGTTATTAAATATTTTTCAACTTCGTTTTTTCTAATGCAACGTTTTCTTTTTTTTCTGAAATTCAGTGCTTTTCCGACATCATAAAACTTTTAAACTTTCATGTAATTAACGTTTATAATTCAGGAAAAATATCACACGTGCTTATGCTGTGCCATTAACATTATTATAATTAAAGCTACAAACCGTCTGCCAACATTATATTTAATAAAGAATATTAAATGGGGAATTATTAAGTGCAATAAATTTTGGCCATTTGTACAAGCTTTGGAATTCTTGTTTTTAGTTACCCTGAGGGGGGAAGGACTTAAGTGATAGCCAGAATTTTTTTTCTTTGATTCTCTCAACATTTTCCTATTCACTTCGTCGTTCATGACACACGAAAGTCTCATCTGAGACACAGTGTTCAAGTCTTATATTAACTTCAGGCTTTTCGTTTGTAACCTCACAACGCCTTATCCGATCGGCTTTAGATTTGCAACCCTGTTCAACTACTAGTTAAAGATTAACAGAAAATTTGACGTGTGGCGAAACGTTTCTTCAATAAAGATACCCAAGTGTTGCACATGTGTCTAATTTATCAAGCTGTCGATTTTCTGAACCATTTATCTACAGTAGGTTGGTAGACAGCAACCACCCAGGGAGGTACTTCCGTCCTGCCAAGTGAGAGTGAAACGGAACCCTGTAATTGTTTTACATGATGGTAGGATTAAACACGGTGCATAACAGGTATATCTTGCTGCTTCTATTTACACTTAGGTCACACTACACATGCATGTACACGCATATATATTTGCACACCCATCTGGGTTTTCTTTTATTTTCTTAATAGTTTTTGTTATTCTTTATCTCCATGAGGAAGTGGAACAGAATTCTTCTCCATAAGCTATGTGTGTCGTAAGAGGCGACTAAAATGCCGGGAGCAAGGGGATAGTAACCCACTTTCCAGTATAAATTACTAAATTTAAAAAAAAAAACTTTCGTTTTTCTCTCTAGGTCGCCCTGCCTCAGTGGGATACGGCCGGTTCGTTGAAAAAAAAAAATTCTTTTAATGTCACGGAGCGCCACACAATGTTAATATAGATAGTTAATTCATTTAATGCCACCACACAGTGTTTATAGAGTAAATAGTAATAACTTACCGAGGGTTGAACCCATGTTCACTAATGGATTAGTTGACACAACAGAATTTATGATGCTATCAACAACACTCTGAACAAAAGAGAGATATATGGGAAGACTCTCTCTCTCTCTCTCTCTCTCTCTCTCTCTCTCTCTCTCTCTCTCTCTCTCTCTCTCTCTCTCTCTCTCTCTCTCTCTCTCTCTGTCATTCAGCATTCAGTCCCTTTCTTTAAATACTTTCATGAACCTCTGACAAATATGTACACAATGTACACACGTGTACACACATGTATCCACATGTACACACCCATACACACACATGGACGAACATGTACACACACATATGTATACGCGTGTACACATGTACATCATTTTTAAACACTTGTATGTTAAAATCTTTACTAAGAGCAAAATGATGATGATAATGTTACTTAATTAACAGAATAATGAAGATAGTAACTACGAATGATAACTATAATAGTAACAGCGAAAAATGTGCAGCTGAAAAATAGGGCTCTTGATCCAAGGAAATGAGGCTGCTCTCTCCCTCTGGGAATTAGGATTGATGGCCTTCCACTCCCCAGGCGTTGTACAACCCTTGCAGGTTTACCGCTCCCATATAAAATAACAATAACCCCTTCTAACCTATAGAAATGTGTGTACATGTGCGTCTATATATGTACATG
>NC_091352.1:10203745-10281245 GCF_038502225.1 Cherax quadricarinatus | reverse complement strand
GAGTATGACCTACCTAGCATGGGCCGGTAGGCCTAACTGAGCACTTCTTTTCATTCTTATTTTCCTTATCTCTGTGTTCAACCAGTTCTCTCTTTGCTCTTCCCTCTCTGGCTCTTTATTCATCAACTTGACTCCTTCCTCTGTCATTCATATTACAGTATTTCCTCTGTTCCTCCTCTCCTCCCATTATTATTGTGTTACCCTCTCATTCATCTTCCTACTTGGATACTTTTCTTTGTTCGTATACAGGGTATAAGACCTTGATTATAGTTTCCGAGTATTACTGTTTTGTGTTGAGCCTTAATTGTGCATCCTGCAGGTGTTGTTCATCTCTCCCTGTGCATCCTGCAGGTGTTGTTCATCTCTCCCTGTGTATCATGCAGGTGTTGTTCATCTCTCCCTGTGTATCCTGCAGGTGTTGTTCATCTCTCCCTGTGTATCCTGCAGGTGTTGTTCATCTCTCCCTGTGCATCCTGCAGGTGTTGTTCATCTCTCCCTGTGTATCCTGCAGGTGTTGTTCATCTCTCCCTGTGCATCCTGCAGGTGTTGTTCATCTCTCCCTGTGTATCCTGCAGGTGTTGTTCATCTCTCCCTGTGCATCCTGCAGGTGTTGTTCATCTCTCCCTGTGTATCATGCAGGTGTTGTTCATCTCTCCCTGTGTATCATGCAGGTGTTGTTCATCTCTCCCTGTGCATCCTGCAGGTGTTGTTCATCTCTCCCTGTGTATCATGCAGGTGTTGTTCATCTCTCCCTGTGTATCATGCAGGTGTTGTTCATCTCTCCCTGTGTATCATGCAGGTTTTGTTCATCTCTTACTGTGTATCCTGCAGGTGTTGTTCATCTCTCCCTGTGCATCCTGCAGGTGTTGTTCATCTCTCCCTGTGCATCCTGCAGGTGTTGTTCATCTCTCCCTGTGCATCCTGCAGGTGTTGTTCATCTCTCCCTGTGCATCCTGCAGGTGTTGTTCATCTCTCCCTGTGCATCCTGCAGGTGTTGTTCATCTCTCCCTGTGTATCATGCAGGTGTTGTTCATCTCTCCCTGTGCATCCTGCAGGTGTTGTTCATCTCTCCCTGTGCATCCTGCAGGTGTTGTTCATCTCTCCCTGTGTATCATGCAGGTGTTGTTCATCTCTCCCTGTGTATCATGCAGGTGTTGTTCATCTCTCCCTGTGCATCCTGCAGGTGTTGTTCATCTCTCCCTGTGCATCCTGCAGGTGTTGTTCATCTCTCCCTGTGCATCCTGCAGGTGTTGGTCATCTCTCCCTGTGCATCCTGCAGGTGTTGTTCATCTCTCCCTGTGCATCCTGCAGGTGTTGTTCATCTCTCCCTGTGCATCCTGCAGGTGTTGTTCATTTCTCCCTGTGCATCCTGCAGGTGTTGTTCATCTCTCCCTGTGCATCCTGCAGGTGTTGTTCATCTCTCAGTGTGCATCCTGCAGGTGTTGTTCATCTCTCCCTGTGCATCCTGCAGGTGTTGTTCATCTCTCCCTGTGCATCCTGCAGGTGTTGTTCATCTCTCCCTGTGCATCCTGCAGGTGTTGTTCATCTCTCCCTGTGCATCCTGCAGGTGTTGTTCATCTCTCCCTGTGCATCCTGCAGGTGTTGCTCATCTCTCCCTGTGCATCCTGCAGGTGTTGTTCATCTCTCCCTGTGCATCCTGCAGGTGTTGTTCATCTCTCCCTGTGCAGGTGTTGTTCATCTCTCCCTGTGTATCCTACAGGTGTTGTTCATCTCTCCCTGTGCATCCTGCAGGTGTTGTTCATCTCTCCCTGTGCATCCTGCAGGTGTTGTTCATCTCTCCCTGTGCATCCTGCAGGTGTTGTTCATCTCTCCCTGTGCATCCTGCAGGTGTTGTTCATCTCTCCCTGTGCATCCTGCAGGTGTTGTTCATCTCTCCCTGTGCATCCTGCAGGTGTTGTTCATCTCTCCCTGTGTATCATGCAGGTGTTGTTCATCTCTCCCTGTGTATCATGCAGGTGTTGTTCATCTCTCCCTGTGCATCCTGCAGGTGTTGTTCATCTCTCCCTGTGCATCCTGCAGGTGTTGTTCATCTCTCCCTGTGCATCCTGCAGGTGTTGTTCATCTCTCCCTGTGCATCCTGCAGGTGTTGTTCATCTCTCCCTGTGCATCCTGCAGGTGTTGTTCATCTCTCCCTGTGTATCATGCAGGTGTTGTTCATCTCTCCCTGTGCATCCTGCAGGTGTTGTTCATCTCTCCCTGTGCATCCTGCAGGTGTTGTTCATCTCTCCCTGTGCATCCTGCAGGTGTTGTTCATCTCTCCCTGTGCATCCTGCAGGTGTTGTTCATCTCTCCCTGTGCATCTTGCAGGTGTTGTTCATCTCTCCCTGTGTATCATGCAGGTGTTATTCATCTCTCCCTGTGTATCCTGCAGATCTTGTTCATCTCTCCCTGTGCATCCTGCAGGTGTTGTTCATCTCTCCCTGTGCATCCTGCAGGTGTTGTTCATCTCTCCCTGTGTATCATGCAGGTGTTGTTCATCTCTCCCTGTGCATCCTGCAGGTGTTGTTCATCTCTCCCTGTGCATCCTGCAGGTGTTGTTCATCTCTCCCTGTGCATCCTGCAGGTGTTGTTCATCTCTCCCTGTGCATCCTGCAGGTGTTGTTCATCTCTCCCTGTGCATCCTGCAGGTGTTGTTCATCTCTCCCTGTGCATCCTGCAGGTGTTGTTCATCTCTCCCTGTGCATCCTGCAGGTGTTGTTCATCTCTCCCTGTGCATCCTGCAGGTGTTGTTCATCTCTCCCTGTGCATCCTGCAGGTGTTGTTCATCTCTCCCTGTGCATCTTGCAGGTGTTGTTCATCTCTCCCTGTGTATCATGCAGGTGTTATTCATCTCTCCCTGTGTATCCTGCAGATCTTGTTCATCTCTCCCTGTGCATCCTGCAGGTGTTGTTCATCTCTCCCTGTGCATCCTGCAGGTGTTGTTCATCTCTCCCTGTGTATCATGCAGGTGTTGTTCATCTCTCCCTGTGCATCCTGCAGGTGTTGTTCATCTCTCCCTGTGCATCCTGCAGGTGTTGTTCATCTCTCCCTGTGTATCCTGCAGGTGTTGTTCATATCTCCCTGTGCATCCTGCAGGTGTTCTTCATCTCTCCCTGTGCATCCTGCAGGTGTTGTTCATCTCTCCCTGTTCATCCTGCAGGTGTTGTTCATCTCTCCCTGTGTATCATGCAGGTGTTGTTCATCTCTCCCTGTGTATCCTGCAGATCTTGTTCATCTCTCCCTGTGCATCCTGCAGGTGTTGTTCATCTCTCCCTGTGCATCCTGCAGGTGTTGTTCATCTCTCCCTGTGCATCCTGCAGGTGTTGTTCATCTCTCCCTGTGTATCATGCAGGTGTTGTTCATCTCTCCCTGTGCATCCTGCAGGTCTTGTTCATCTCTCCCTGTGCATCCTGCAGGTGTTGTTCATCTCTCCCTGTGCATCCTGCAGGTCTTGTTCATCTCTCCCTGTGCATCCTGCAGGTGTTGTTCATCTCTCCCTGTGCATCCTGCAGGTCTTGTTCATCTCTACCTGTGCATCCTGCAGGTCTTGTTCATCTCTCCCTGTGCATCCTGCAGGTCTTGTTCATCTCTCCCTGTGCATCCTGCAGGTGTTGTTCATCTCTCCCTGTGCATCCTGCAGGTCTTGTTCATCTCTCCCTGTGCATCCTGCAGGTGTTGTTCATCTCTCCCTGTGTATCATGCAGGTCTTGTTCATCTCTCCCTGTGCATCCTGCAGGTCTTGTTCATCTCTCCCTGTGTATCATGCAGGTCTTGTTCATCTCTCCCTGTGTATCATGCAGGTCTTGTTCATCTCTCCCTGTGCATCCTGCAGGTCTTGTTCATCTCTCCCTGTGTATCATGCAGGTGTTGTTCATCTCTCCCTGTGTATCATGCAGGTCTTGATCATCTCTCCCTGTGTATCATGCTGGTCTTGTTCATCTCTCCCTGTGTATCATGCAGGTGTTGTTCATCTCTCCCTGTGTATCATGCAGGTCTTGTTCATCTCTCCCTGTGCATCCTGCAGGTCTTGTTCATCTCTCCCTGTGTATCATGCAGGTGTTGTTCATCTCTCCCTGTGTATCATGCAGGTGTTGTTTATCTCTCCCTGTGCATCCTGCAGGTGCTGTTTACCTCTCCCTGTGCATCCCGCAGGTGTTGTTTATCTCTCCCTTGCATCCTGCAGGTGTTGTTTATCTCTCCCTGTGCATCATGCAGGTGTTAAACTCTCCCTGTCCATCCTGCAGGTTGTTCATCTCTCCCTGTACATCCTGCAGGTGTTCAACTCTCCCTGTGCATCCAGCAGGTGTTGTTCAACTCTCCCTATGCATCCTGGAGGCATTGTTCACCTCTCCTAGTGCATCCTGCAGGTGTTCAACTCTCCCTGTGGATCCTGCAGGTGTTATTTCTCTCTCCCTGTGCATCCTGCAGGTGTTCGACTCTCCCTGTGCATCCTGCAGGTGTCGTTCATCTCTCCCTGTGCATCCTGCAGGTGTTCAACTCTCCCTGTGTATCCTGCAGGTGTTCAACTCTCCTTGTGCATCATGCAAGTATTGTTCATCTCTCCCTGTGCATCATGAAAGTGTTGTTCATCTCTCCCTGTGCATCCTACAAGTGTTGTTCAACTCTCCCTGTTCATCCTACAGGTGTTATTCATCTCTCCCTGTGAATCCTGCAGGTGTTGTTCATCTCTCGCTGTGCATCCAACAAGTGTTGTTCAACTCTCCCTGTGCATTCTACAGGTGTTGTTCAACTCTCCCTGTGCATCCTACAGGTGTTGTTCAACTCTCCCTGCGCATCCTACAAGTGTTGTTCAACTCTCCCTGTGCATCCTACAGATGTTGTTCAACTCTCCCTGTGCATCCTACAAATGTTATTCAACTCTCCCTGTGCATCCTACAAATGTTGTTCAACTCTCTCTGAATATCCTACAGGTGTTGTTCAACTCTCCCTGAACATCCTGCATGTGCTGACACAACAATTACTAGGAAAAGTGTTTTGGCAAGAGAAAGCGGCGAGGGAAGAGACGGGGAAGCAATAGGAATGAAGTGGAGAGAAAGGGAAGGGGGAGAAATGAGAAAGGAATAGGGAAGGAATATGAAGGGGAGAGAATAGGAAAAAAAGAAAGACAAGCGGAAGGAAGGAGAAAGAAGAAGAAGAATGGGGAGGGAAGGGAGAAGAGAAGGGACTGCGACTGTAATCTCTGCATTAATCTGAATCTTTGAATATAGAGAGATATTATGCTGTGTTTACCATAAATTTGGTAATATCTACTTTCACGCTTTTGTCGTAATATTTTTACACACACACACACACACACACACACACACACACACACACACATACACACCTATACACACACACACACATATATATATATATATATATATATATATATATATATATATATATATATATATATATATATATATCAGATGCAAAGCAACCACAATGGAGCAGATGAGTGATAGCTCTAGGCCTTTCGTGTTGCAGCCAACACTTGTTCAAGAGCTTGTGAATGTTGCAGAGGGACGCACCTGCCCGGATTCTCTATTCCCTCTGCAACATTGCAAACTCTGTGGTTGTTATATATATATATATATATATATATATATATATATATATATATATATATATATATATATATATATATATATATATATATATATATATATATAATGTATATCATTTACCAAACTGCGGCAGGCCAGGACTCGACCCTACGAACGTTGTACTGCCTCCTCAGACAGCACAATGCACGCATCACCTTACCACGGAGCCAGCGATCCTACAAGAACCAAGCACACAGCACGTAGCTATGTGTTTTCTGTCTTGGCCCGAGGACACTCGTGGCTGTGGTATCTCAAGGATTAATTCCAGCCTCATCCTGTTTGAATACCCGCCTCAACAAGCAGTCTATATAGTAATGAAATCACGAAACAAGTGATTTTAAATCATTTACCAAACTGCGGCAGGCCTGCTGCAGTTTGGTAAATGATTTAAAATCACTTGTTTCGTGATTTCATTAATATATATATATATATATATATTTTTTTTTTTTTATTATCACACCGGCCGATTCCCACCAAGGCAGGGTGGCCCGAAAAAGAAAAACTTTCACCATCATTCACTCCATCACTGTCTTGCCAGAAGGGTGCTTTACACTACAGTTTTTAAACTGCAACATTAACACCCCTCCTTCAGAGTGCAGGCACTGTACTTCCCATCTCCAGGACTCAAGTCCGGCCTGCCGGTTTCCCTGAATCCCTTCATAAATGTTACTTTGCTCACACTCCAACAGCACGTCAAGTATTAAAAACCATTTGTCTCCATTCACTCCTATCAAACACGCTCACGCATGCCTGCTGGAAGTCCAAGCCCCTCGCACACAAAACCTCCTTTACCCCCTCCCTCCAACCCTTCCTAGGCCGACCCCTACCCCGCCTTCCTTCCACTACAGACTGATACACTCTTGAAGTCATTCTGTTTCGCTCCATTCTCTCTACATGTCCGAACCACCTCAACAACCCTTCCTCAGCCCTCTGGACAACAGTTTTGGTAATCCCGCACCTCCTCCTAACTTCCAAACTACGAATTCTCTGCATTATATTCACACCACACATTGCCCTCAGACATGACATCTCCACTGCCTCCAGCCTTCTCCTCGCTGCAACATTCATCACCCACGCTTCACACCCATATAAGAGCGTTGGTAAAACTATACTCTCATACATTCCCCTCTTTGCCTCCAAGGACAAAGTTCTTTGTCTCCACAGACTCCTAAGTGCACCACTCACTCTTTTTCCCTCATCAATTCTATGATTCACCTCATCTTTCATAGACCCATCCGCTGACACGTCCACTCCCAAATATCTGAATACGTTCACCTCCTCCATACTCTCTCCCTCCAATCTGATATTCAATCTTTCATCACCTAATCTTTTTGTTATCCTCATAACCTTACTCTTTCCTGTATTCACCTTTAATTTTCTTCTTTTGCACACCCTACCAAATTCATCCACCAATCTCTGCAACTTCTCTTCAGAATCTCCCAAGAGCACAGTGTCATCAGCAAAGAGCAGCTGTGACAACTCCCACTTTGTGTGTGATTCTTTATCTTTTAACTCCACGCCTCTTGCCAAGACCCTCGCATTTACTTCTCTTACAACCCCATCTATAAATATATTAAACAACCACGGTGACATCACACATCCTTGTCTAAGGCCTACTTTTACTGGGAAAAAATTTCCCTCTTTCCTACATACTCTAACTTGAGCCTCACTATCCTCGTAAAAACTCTTCACTGCTTTCAGTAACCTACCTCCTACACCATACACTTGCAACATCTGCCACATTGCCCCCCTATCCACCCTGTCATACGCCTTTTCCAAATCCATAAATGCCACAAAGACCTCTTTAGCCTTATCTAAATACTGTTCACTTATATGTTTCACTGTAAACACCTGGTCCACACACCCCCTACCTTTCCTAAAGCCTCCTTGTTCATCTGCTATCCTATTCTCCGTCTTACTCTTAATTCTTTCAATTATAACTCTACCATACACTTTACCAGGTACACTCAACAGACTTATCCCCCTATAATTTTTGCACTCTCTTTTATCCCCTTTGCCTTTATACAAAGGAACTATGCATGCTCTCTGCCAATCCCTAGGTACCTTACCCTCTTCCATACATTTATTAAATAATTGCACCAACCACTCCAAAACTATATCCCCACCTGCTTTTAACATTTCTATCTTTATCCCATCAATCCCGGCTGCCTTACCCCCTTTCATTTTACCTACTGCCTCAAGAACTTCCCCCACACTCACAACTGGCTCTTCCTCACTCCTACAAGATGTTATTCCTCCTTGCCCTATACACGAAATCACAGCTTCCCTATCTTCATATAATATATACATATATATATATATGACAAATCCATATATATATATATATATATATATATATATCTCTCTTTTTCTCCATATATATATTCAACAACGAAAGCGCTTGGAATTTCTCTATTCTTTCAGTCGGCCGTCTCCCACCGAGGCAGGGTGACCCAAAGAGAAAGAAAATCCCCGAAAATAAAAATACTTTCATCATCATTCAACACTCTCACCTCACAAATAAATAATCACTGTTTTTGCAGAGGCGCCCAGATACAACAGTTTAGAAGCATATATAAAGATTATAACATACTCCTCCAAACTGCCAATATCCCAAACCCCTCCTTTAAAGAGCAGCCATTGTACTTCCCATTTCCAGGACTCAAGTTCGGCTATTTAAAAATAACCGGTTTCCCTGAATCCCTTCACTAAATATTACCCTGCTCTCACTCCAACAGATCGTCAGGTCCCAAAAACCATTCGTCTCCATTCACTCCTATCTTACACGCTCACGCACGCTTGCTGGAAGTCCAAGCCCCTCGCCCACAAAACCTTTACCCCCTCCCTCCAACCTTTTCGAGGTCGACCCCTACCCCGCCTTCCTTTCCCCACAGATTCGTACGCTCTCCATGTCATTCTGTTTTGATCCATTCTCTCTAAATGACCAAACCGCCTCTTCAGCCCTCTGACTAATACTTTTATTAACTCCACACCTCCTAATTTCCACACTCCGAATTTTCTGCATAATATTTACACCACACATTGCCCTTAGACAGGACATTTCCACTGTGTGTGTGTACTCACCTATTTGTGGTTGCAGGGGTCGAGTCATAGCTCCTCGCCCCGCCTCTTCACTGATTGCTACTAGGTCCTCTCTCTCCCTGCCCCATGAGCTTTATCATACCTCGCCTTAAAACTATGTATGGTTCCCACCTCCACTACGTCACTTTCTAGGCTATTCCACGGCCTGACTACTCTATGACTGAAGAAATACTTCCTAACATCCCTTTGATTCATCTGAGTCTTCAACTTCCAATTGTGACCTCTTGTTTCTGTGTCCCATCTCTGGAACATCCCGTCTTTGTCCACCTTGTCTATTCCGCGCAGTATTTTATATGTCGTTATCATGTCTCCCCTCACCCTCCTGTCCTCCAGTGTCGACAGGCCGATTTCCCTCAACTTTTCTTCGTAGGACAATCCCCTTAGCTCTGGGACTAGTCTTGTTGCAAACCTTTGCACTTTCTCTAATTTCTTGACGTGCTTGACCAGGTGTGGATTCCAAACTGGTGCTGCATACTCCAGTATGGGCTTGACGTAATTGGTATACAGTCTTGAACGATTCCTTACTGAAGTATCGGAATGCTATCCGTAGGTTTGCCAGACGCCCGTATGCTGCAGCAGTTATCTGATTGATGTGCACCTCAGGAGATATGCTCGGTGTTATACTCACCCCCAGATCTTTTACCTTGAGTGAGGTTTGCAGTCTTTGGCCATCTAGACTATACTGTGTCTTCTTTGCCCTTCTCCAATCTTCATGACTTTGCATTTGACAGGGTTAAACTCAAGGAGCCAGTTGCTGGACCAGGCTTGTAGCCTGTCCAGGTCTCTTTGTAGTCCTGCCTGATCCTCGTCCGATTTGATTCTTCTCATTAACTTCACATCATCTGCAAACATCTGTGTGTGTGCGTGTGTGTGTGTGTGTGTGTGTGTGTGTGTGTGTGTGTGTGTGTGTGTGTGTGTGTGTGTGTGTGTGTGTGTGTGTGTGTGTGTGTGTGTGTTTGTGTTTGTGTTTGTATGTGTGTAAGTGTGTGTGTGTGTGTGAGTGTGTGTACTCACCTATTTGCACTCCCCTCCGCTTCTGTAATGATCGCTACTAGGTCCTCTCTCTCCCTGCTCCATGAGCTTTATCAAACCTAGTCTTAAAACTATGTATGGGTCCTGCCTCCACTACGTCACTTTCCAAACTATTTCACTTCCTGACAACTCTATGACTGAAGAAATGCTTCCTAACATTCCTTTGACTCATCTTAGTCTTCAACTTCCAATTGTAACCCCTTGTTTCTGTGTCCCATATCTGGAACATCCTGTCTCTGTTCACTCGGTCAATTCCTCTCAATATTTTGTATGTCGTTATCATGTCTCCCCTAATCTCCCTGTCCTCCAGTGTCGTCAGGCCGATTTCCCTTACCCTTTCTTCGTTGGACATTCCCCTTACCTGTGGAGCTAGTTTTGTTGAAAACCTTTCACTTTCTCTAATTTTTTGACATGCTTGACCAGGTGTGGGTTCCAAACTGGTGCTGCATGACGTACACGGTGTATAGAGTCTTGAACGATTCCTTACTGAAGTATCGGAACGCTATTTTTATGTTTGCCAGGCGCTCACATGCTGCAGCAGTTATCTGGTTGATGTGTGCCTCAGGAGATGTGCTTCGTATTATACTCACACCAAAATCCTTTACTTTGAGTGAGATTTGCAGTCTTTGGTCACTTAGCCTATACTCTGTCTGCGGTCTTCTTTGCCCTTCCCCGATCTTCATGACTGCATTTGAGAGGGCTAAATTCTAGGAGCCAGTTTCTGGACCAGGCTTACAGCCTGTCCAGGTTCCTGTGAGTGTGTGTGTGCGTGTGTGCGTGTGTGTGTGTGTGTGTGTGTGTGTGTGTGTGTGTGTGTGTGTGTGTGTGTGTGTGTGTGTGTGTGTGTGTGTGTGTGTGTGTGTATGTGTGTGCGTGCGTGTGTGTGTGTGTGTGTGTGTGTGTGTGTGTGTGTGTGTGTGTGTGTGTGTGTGTGTGTGTGTGTGTGTGTGTGTGTGTGTGTGTGTGTGTGTGTGTGTATGTGTCTGTCTGTCTGTCTGTCTGTCTGTCTCTCTCTCTCTCTCTCTCTCTGTCTCTCTGTCTGTCTGTGTTCAGGTTATCGCATCTGCTGCAATAAACGCCTTCATGGGTGACAACCTGATCAACATGTGCGTGCAGCATCAGAACACCGATAACCACTTCCTGAGATAAAAATGCCCTTCTGGTTATCCAAGAACTTGACGCACGAAAGCGTAAGTCATGGAGGCAGCCCTTATATCTGTCTCCAGTACTTTTAAATAGAATAAAGGCGGCTTTATTATTTCAGATATTCTAAGTAGAATCCTATTACTAAGACACCTTCACCAAAACTACTGCTGCTATAAATTAGGTACTTTCGTGTTAATGTAGTGACTCTGGGGTTAATGTAGTGACTTTGGGGTTAGTGACTTTGAAGTTAGTCACTCTGATGTGAAAGTAGTTAGTTTGAAGTGAAAGTAGTCTCTGAGGTGAAAGAATTCACGAAAGTAGTAGTAGTCACTCGAGTGACAAGTAGTTAACAAAATGTAAGTAATCACTGAGATGAAAGTACTTACATCTACAGAGATCATTTACCCTAAAAAAATTATATGTTTAATAAAACTTTCATTAATTCAAAGGCATGTACTATACTTTGAAATTAAAGCTCCTGTTTTGTCTTCCTGGTGTTTGACATCATTACAGCTCTAACTGGATGTAGGAGAGGTCAGAAGTGGTGTGTCGGCACTGGCAAGCAACAACTATCCAACTATCCTCCACTCTCATGGCAAAGAGTGTAAGTGGTGGGTCCCTATCCCTTCAGTCTACTTACTTTTTACGACGTACAGGAGAATACAGCGGATACATTCTGGCCCCAGTATCCGCAGGGGTAACTTACAGAAATATATGTATTACGGCCGACGGGAGTGCAGGGAGGAGGGAGGGTTAGCTTGCTTGTGTTCTGCTAACCGAGTTTTCTTTGCAGGGGTCGGAACACAGTTCCTCTGTGTGTGTGTGTGTGTGTGTGTGTGTGTGTGTGTGTGTGTGTGTACTCCGAGCTCCTGGCCCCGCCTCTTCACTGATCGCTACTAGGTCACTCTCCCTGAGCCGTGAGCTTTATCGTACCTCTGCTTAAAGCTATGTATGGATCCTGCCTCCACTACATCGCTTCCCAAACTATTCCACTTACTGACTACTCTGTGGCTGAAGAAATACTTCCTAACATCCCTGTGATTCATCTGTGTCTTTAGCTTCCAACTGTGTCCCCTTGTTACTGTGTCCAATCTCTGGAACATCCTGTTTTTGTCCACCTTGTCAATTCCTCTCAGTATTTTGTATGTCGTTATCATGTCCCCCCTATCTCTCCTGTCCTCCAGTGTCGTCAGGTTGATTTCCCTTAACCTCTCCTCGTAGGACATACCTCTTAGCTCTGGGACTAGTCTTGTTGCAAACCTTTGCACTTTCTCTAGTTTCTTTACGTGCTTGGCTAGGTGTGGGTTCCAAACTGGTGCCGCATACTCCAATATGGGCCTAACGTATACGGTGTACAGGGTCCTGAACGATTCCTTATTAAGATGTCGGAATGCTGTTCTGAGGTTTGCTAGGCGCCCATATGCTGCAGCAGTTATTTGGTTGATGTGCGCTTCAGATGTGCCTGGTGTTATACTCACCCCAAGATCTTTTTCCTTGAGTGAGGTTTGTAGTCTCTGACCCCCTAGACTGTACTCCGTCTGCGGCCTTCTTTGCCCTTCCCCAATCTTCATGACTTTGCACTTGGTGGGATTGAACTCCAGGAGCCAATTGCTGGACCAGTTCTGCAGCCTGTCCAGATCCCTTTGTAGTTCTGCCTGGTCTTCGATCGAGTGTATTCTTCTCATCAACTTCACGTCATCTGCAAACAGGGACACCTCAGAGTCTATTCCTTCCGTCATGTCGTGTGTGTGTGTGTGTGTGTGTGTGTGTGTGTGTGTGTGTTTACGGGGTCCGAGGCTCAAATCTTGCCCCTGTCTCCTATACTACTTTGATAGGCATCGTTGATTTCTGGCCTCTTGAACGTTACCATATTTATTCTTAAAGCTGTTTGTCGAGTTTACCTCCACCACTTCCTCATCTAAATCATTCCTGTTTTTCAGTTACTCTGACACTTGAAAAAAATACTTTACTGCATCCATATGACTCATCAGACACTGACTAGATCACTGAGACGCTCACGCACTTTGACACAGTCACTGACAAAGCGACCTCCCGGTTATTTACCAAATAAAATACGTAAAATGCCCACAGTAAATAAAAATACGTAAAATATTCAGTGAATGAGATTGCAGAAAAAGTGAAGCAAACTCTCAAAGAACACTGCTTAATATTAAATTGAAAGAGAACCTTTTCTGATTTTTAGAACAACATTGAATGTCGCAAATGATACTGTGCCTCTAATAGCTTATTCTGCAAATACGTCTTCCTTCACTATTGTAGACAGTATCCTAGTTAGACTCAACAGTGTGAAAGCTACTGTGGACAGTAAGGCCAACATCATCAACGTAAATAAGGTGGTTTCAAATGGAGAATCATTTGAGGAATCTAAACCTTTTACACTTGAGACAGCTTTACAATAGTTTTCGTTAAAATTAAGAGTGCTTGGTTCAATATAAATATATGGGCTGAGCAGCAGAAGGTTCCCAGACGATGGAAATAATTTGGCGAACAGTAAAATTCTGCAAGGCCTGTGAGAAAAATGGCTACCGGGTATATTTCTTCAGAACTAGTGAAGAAATGCCATTTGTGCCAGGAGCTTTGCTGGCCAAAACAAAATATTGTGAACGTAGAATTCAGAAGTGACCATAGGGGGAGACTGCGAAATTGTGCTGGCAGAATACAGTTTTTTTTTTTTCTTTTAAATCGACAGGAATTTTGGTTTTGTTTTCTTAGATTTTACGAAGAACCTTAAAAAATTTGTCCTTTACAACTATGCATAAGGAGTGAGATCAACGTGACTAAGAAATGAAATGGTAGGGAGTGATATTTTTTCGCACCGAGCATAAAGTAATTCTCGTTATGTAAGGCAATCGTTGCCTTTTGGGAGTGGTGATGGGCTATTCTTATTGGTTTTCTGTAGTGATATACAACCTGAAAAGCTGCAGCTGCGAAAGCGTGCCCAAGGTGTGTATGTGGCTTATTTACTCTCTATAGCTCTCTGACATGATATCCAGAGTAATGAAGGAAATTTTAGTGTTCCTTAGCAAGAAAAGGAAACAGCTTATTCCCACGAATAATTTTCTTCAAGTTTAAGAGACACCTAGACTCTAAAGGATAATTTTCAGAGAAATGAGTAAGAGAACTCAAGTATTTTATTCCAGTCCGTCTTTCGAGTGAAAGAAGGTAAGGAGAAGGCGAGATGATGTACTAGCCTCCACATGCAGTATATATATTATTGTAACCACGGAGGAGTGGCAGTGTTGTTGTTGATTAAATAACACTCGTTCGTGGTTACAATAATATATATACTGCTCTTGGAGGCTAGTACACGAAACGGGGAGTAAAATGAAATTAGCTCAGAGGCACCCACACCACCGTATGTCCTCGGATCATGGTAAACACCTAGTTCAGCTGGGTGCGTGATTCTTGTAGGATTTGGTGGTCCTGTGGGTTAGAGCGTCATGTGATTTTCGCTCACCATGAGGTGGGGCCAAAACGACATGGGTTCGAGTCCTCGGCTAGTCCCTATATATATATATATATATATATATATATATATATATATATATATATATATATATATATATATATATATATAGGAGGTACCACCCCTGGAACTGGAATGAGGACCCTCATCCTCATCCACTTCTCTTCTGCTTGGCAGTAAGAGAACTAACTTCCAGCCTACACAGTGAGCTCAATATCTGGTACCTGGATGACGGCACTCTGGCAGCTACTGAAGAGTCCCTCGTGGGGGACCTACAACTGGTGAAAACACAGGGAGAAGACTTGGGACTCATCCTCAATCCCTCCAAGTGTGAAATCATCACAGCGAACCAGGAAATAATCAATGCTGTGCAAAGAATCCTCCCGGAAGTCTCAACTACCACTCCGTCCAACAGTACCCTCTTGGGGGCACCGCTGGGTCACCAGGCCATCGACACTGTCCTCAGGGACAAATTGAATGACCTGATGAGAATGGAGGAGAGAATAAGCGATCTTGATGCCCATGATGCTCTGTATCTCCTCACAAGGTGTCTTACTATGCCAAGACTCACTTCCTGAGATGTGCACCCTCTTTTGACAACCCAACACTTGATGAATATGACGCACACCTGAGATCAACTTTTAAGAAGGCACTGAACCTGTCACTAGAGGATGAGCAATGGGATCAGGCAACCCTCCCAGTGCGACTGGGAGGTATAGGGGTGCGCAAAGCAACGCATGTTGCTTTACCTGCTTTTCTGTCTTCGTGTTTGGCTTCCAGTGCATTAGTCAAGAAGATAGTTCCCGAACGCTTGAGAGACGTGGTAGGAGCTCAAGACCCCAGGTTTACTGAAGCAGCGATTCAGTGGGACACCCTTATAGACTCCTCCAGTAGACCAGCTCCTCCCAAAGAGCACAAACAGTCCCACTGGGACAAATCGATCATGGAAAAAATCGCCAACACAATGCTCTCCAATGCTTCAGGAAAGGACAGCTCGTCTCCTGGCAGTGAAGGCACCACACAGATTTCCTGTTAGCTGTTCCCAATTCCTCCCTGGGCACCCGTCTCGATCCACAGGCCATTCGGATTGGTGTTCCTCTTCGCCTAGCCGCCCCCATCCTCACCGAACATAGGTGTATTTGTGGCAGGGCGACAGTTGATCAATTCGGACTTCATGGTCTCGTGTGTCACACAGCAGAAGGGAAGTATGCCAGACATGAGGAGGTCAGTGACATCATAAAGAGAAGCCTCGCCACAGCCCGTTGCCCAGCTCAAAGGGAACCCCAAGTATAGAGGTCTGATGGAAGTCAAAAGCGTCCTGATGGAGCCACTATGCTACCTTGGAAGGATGGAAAGCAGATTGTCTGGGACTACACCTGTGCCGCCACATTGGCAGACACCTACTTGCCATACTCCGTAGTGGAAGGGGGTGGAGCTGCCAGCCACAGGGAGACCCAGAAGATCCGAAAATATGAAGACCTTCCCCCTTGCTATAACTTCATTCCAATAGGGTAGGAGACCCTTGGAGCATGGGGCAAGTGTGCTCTAAAGTTCCTCAAAGAGCTGGGTGAAAAGCTCATCATAGAAACCAAGGACCACAGGGCGACCAGCTTCCTCTTTCAGAGACTCAGTGTTGCGATCCAGAGAGGAAATGCCTGCAACATTCTGGGCACACGGCCCACCGCAGGGGAGCTGGACGAAGTATTCGAGATGTAGCTCTGAGTTACCTATGTTGTTTTACTTTCTGTTGTATTTTTGTGAATGTTTGGCCAATGTATTTTGTCTTTAAATAAAACATACTTGAAATATAAGGGGTGGTAGGAGAAAATTCTCAAACAGCTTCAGGGAGAACCTTGAGTTTTCCCTGAAGCAAGTTTATTCTTTTCTCTGAGGATGAGGGTCCCCAGAACAGTTCTAGAGGTGGTACCTCCCTATATATATATATATATATATATATATATATATATATATATATATATATATATATATATATATATATATATATATATATATATATGTGTGTGTGTGTGTGTGTGTGTGTGTGTGTGTGTGTGTGTGTGTGTGTGTGTGTGTGTGTGTGTGTGTGTGTGTGTGTGTATTTAGTCATTGTGGTTGTAATATTCACTGAATTCTCATTAGTATTGAATTGTTCACTTTCCCCGCCTCTTGCACTCTCTGTCTTCCCTTCGTACCCTGAACCTTCACTTTCCGTTCTTCTAAAACAACAATATCTCTCCCTCACCCGCCAAACTTCCCACATTGTGAGTGAGAAACCTCAACTTTGTCCCTCTTCCTAACACAAGTCGGGAAAAAATCACTAACTTTTCCGTGGGCGTCGTGGATCCCGGGTTGTCTGCTAGCCTCGACTCCCACAGTCTTGCAGGCCGCTGCTGCCTCCAGCTTTCACTAGCCGCCGCAAGAATGTTGTCCTTAAGTGAGTTGGAGTCATTTCATTATCGGCTCAAGATTTTTATGAGTGGGTGGCAGACCCTCTCTGCGAGCCTTTTTCTCTTGCCTCAGTTTGTGGCCGAGGTGTCTGTACGGACTAGACGTGGCACCCCTCGACCACCTGAGAATTTCTGCTATTACATCCGTCAGGAAGAATCACCTGACACTGGACTTTGTTATATGATAACCAGTTCATCGGTGCCCATAACCCTATGGAGAGGAAGCGGCAAGAAGGAATCGGATTGAATAAAAGGAATTGCATTACATGCTCGAGGAAATAATGGATAGTAGGTGTGAAGGAGGTTTTCAGCATCCAGTAAAAATATATGAGAGTATTAAATCGGCGTGAATAGAGGCAAATGGAATTTTGGATTTTACGTGTTGTTTGAGTAAGAGCACGTAATATCTGTGAAAGAATTTATGGAAACCGGGCGAACTTGAGTTTTGGGTGCGTGAAGCACAATGCCTGCACTTTGAAAGTCGGAAGGAATATTGTGGAACTATCACGTCCGCATACTGAGGGGTCTAGAAAAGGGTAGTGAGAGGGGAGTGTGAAAGGAATGAGAGGAAATTCGAATGGAGAGGGGAATGAGAGTAAAGTGAGAGAGAAGAGAGGGGAGAGCAGGGGGTCATAACCAGTGTACTTTCTGTCAGTTTACTGCAGTAATGGTCAGTGATTCGCTTGGATATAGAGGAGAATAGCGCATCAGAGATGTTACAGTGTGTGTGTGTGTGTGTGTGTGTGTGTGTGTGTGTGTGTGTGTGTGTGTGTGTGTGTGTGTGTGTGTGTGTGTGTGTGTGTGTGTGTGTGTGTTTTCAGAAACCCAGGTATATGCTACAGTGACAGTGTGACTGAGAACATTTGCCAAAACATTACAGACCACCAAAATACAAGAGTACAGAGCACGAGAAACAACACCACATAACGACAGAAACAACAGCGCAAAACAGTAGAAACAGCAATACAGATCAACAGAAACAACAGCACAAAGCAACAGGAGAGGAATATAAGACAAGGAAAAATGTAGGTTTAACCTCATATAACTGTTATATCTTCCACTCTTATATCTTGCCTTCATCTTTGTTTTCCCATCTTTCACTTTCTCTTCATATTTCTTCTCATCCCCCCTACCTTTCTCTATCTGTCTTCCTTTATCCCTCACCCTGTCTCTCTCTCTCTCTCTCTCTCTCTCTCTCTCTCTCTCTCTCCAATGAAAAAAGAGTCACTGATGTTACCGGGTTATCTTTTGTTCAATTCTGGATAATTTAGATAATTTCTACAAGTTTTGAGACTGGTGGGATGCACTTTGAACAACTGGTGTATTAGTCCTCACCAAAAAACAAAGTTCTTCCTATGATGAGCGATTTTATGAGCACTCTAAAAGGTTAACATTATGTATGAAGAAATCGTAAGTCCTTAGTCTACGTTCCTCCCTCAGCCTCATGGTCACTTTCTTGAACACTAGTACGTGCTAGATTATCCAGTTATTGAAAGATATAGAAATAGGCAGTATAATAACTTATGTGTTATGTCAAGGCTATGTTATTAATGAATATAAGATTCCTGACATACAGTACTCAGCAAATATCCTTAATTTCCTTGCAACAGATAAGACATCTTCTATAGACATACATCCAGATGTACTGCTACTAGCCCTTTTTGGAGGCCTTGCTTCTACTCCTTTTGTGTATCCATATGTTCTTAAGCTACTGTCCATAGGATGACTATGGGGTGCACAACAGACTTGCCGCTTCGGCGGCAAAATCTAATCTCTCTCTCTTTAATTCCTCTCCCTCTCGTCTACTCTGGGAACCAGACAGAGCCAAACACTGAAGAGTCAGCGGGCAGGAAAAATAGAAGAGGTACTCCAATACGTGTTCTATATGGCTACAATCAGTCTGAGTGCTGAGTGGACCCACACAAAATTGTGCACTCAACTGGGTTTTTCTTTTTTCGACCAGACGGCAGGTCATAGTGACAACCAGAGGAGAGTGTTGAAGGTGATCGGTGAAGCGATTAAGACGGTGAAACTGATCATCAGAGACAGTGAGGCAAATGACATAAGCTGGGCGAGAAAGTGGTAAAGGCAAACTCCACACACACACGCACAGTTTCAAGAGTAGATATGGTAGGGTATAAGAGATAAACAACAACAAACGTAGAGACATTTGAGACAACTCTCACAAAAATACAAAATGAGGAGCAAAAAAATGTGAATACAATCGAAGAAAAACTCTCTTGTCTCCTGTAATATTCAGACCATAGCAAGAGTAACACCGCTGGTCTCCCACAAGAGGCAACACATGACAAAGAGTCACGCAAAATTATAAAGCGCCATATGATGAAATATTAATTTATATTATACAATAAAGGGAAAATAATTAGAAATCACTTATATACAATAGGTTCAGTAATCAGTCTCAGTAATCAATGTGTTGCACTACTCATGAAATTCAAAAAAACTAATTAAAAATATAAACCAGTTTCGTGTCAAACAGTTGTTGTTATAGATATTTTGTATATATACTCGGCTACTTTTCTAGAAGGAACTTTTGACAAGTTTCTGCAAACCATTACTGATCAACTAGGCTGTGGTTAGTGCGTCAGACTACATGCCGTAAGCACCAACAGTTTGACTGACCAAATCGTCAATTCGGAGATCTAGTCTGCGACTGGACAATAGCCTTCACCACGGGGACACTAGGTAGGAATACACGTACAATACTTGATTTTAATACAGTCAAATATGTAGTGTTTAGAGAAAGAGAGAGAGAAAAAAAGTTAGCTATTCTCACTACACATCAAAGGTTTAGTTGAGAAGAAGATAAGATTTCGTTCGGATTTTTAACCCCGCAGGGTTAGCCACCCAGGATAACCCAAGAAAGGCAGTGCGTCATCGAGGACTGTCTTATTTCCACTGGGGTCCTCAATCTTGTCCCCCAGGATGCAACCCACACCAGTCGACTAACACCCAGGTACCTACTTGCTGCTAGGCGAACAGGACAACAGGTGTAAGGAAACGCGTCGAAATGTTTCTACCCAGCCGGGAATCGAACCCGTGTGTGAAGCAAGAGCTTTGCCAGCCAGGCCACGGGGTCACAAAAGAAATAAAAATATCATGAACAAATGGGGTTGAGATAGTGCTGGGGTAGGGTGGGAGAGTATATGGGTGGAAGAGAGTGTATAGGTGGGAGAAGAGAGTGTATGGGTAAGTCAAAAGGCCACACATTCGTCAAACACTCACTAGCACAACATAATATAAAACAATTTGCAAGCTTGCGTACACACCAGGCCATTAAAATGCATCAGAGCTTACTTTGTAATAAATACATATCGAGTGAACACTGTGGCAATAACCCTTATTGAATAGTACTATATGCACTGCACACTCCTATATATGTATATATATATATATATATATATATCGGATTTAACGCCATTCCATCAGTGGGATTACACCACATATTTTCCAGAGCATATACAAAGAATAATCTGGCTTAAAAATATATTGGAAATAATTGGTAGTAACTAAATTATTTATGCACTGGCGTATTACATTAATATTAATTTTCAATGTATTGTTTAATGTTTAACGAAGCACATGGCACGTTTTCAAACATCAATGATGCAATACTACAACTACAACATGTTTTAAAGAGCAGCTGTTAACTTTGTTGCAGTGGTTACCAAAATAGTGTGTGAAAATTCCAACTGGCATAAAACTAAAAAAAATTTGGGTACAGGTCCCTCCGTATAAAACTATATTAGGTCACCCTGTAAAAAAAAATGTACTCCATTAACTAAAAAAATCCCCATTTGTCACGATACATTGTTACTTGAAAAGAATTAGCCAATTCCTATGTACTAATACCAGTTAGCTTTCTAGAAGTCAATAACAGGTGTACATCTTTCCAAACAGAATTTATGCCACTGTCTTATCAACTAACCTGATATTCTTAAAAGAGGTGTCCCTGCTTTCACTTCCTCTTGCAACCATCTAGCAGACCTCTTGACCTGCAAAAAAACAGCATATATAAGTAACCTCCACAAGGAATTAATCTTTTACAAACACTAAAAGTGCTATGGTGTATCATAATTTTAGATGTTGCGTTTTTCCTCTTGCCAAATTATTAATAAAATACTAACACACGTATCTGATTACCTCGAGATTAATCTTGTGTGTTTCTGCCTAATACAAAAATATTTGAGGGGACTTGAGCTAGAGCAAGCTTTATAAAGCCATGTTGGTGTGGGATTCTTCTGTGAAAACTTGTATATGTGGTCACAGTGGGGCCCATGTTAACCTCCCTATGGTGTATATAAATATACACTTTATCCTGCATTAAACAGTGAGAGCAGTGTTATTCCAAATATAAAAAGCGACTATTAAGAAAACTAGATGCTTTTATGAAGCTTCACGATCCGAGAATGGTATCCCCGTACTGGATAACTCCATCCCCTGTACCTCAATGCACGCGAAGGGCATAGTGCAGTGCGGCATAAGTTTGTATGCAGTTCAACAACAGCGCTTAAGAGTTTAGGTGATTATGAAGACATTCGCAAGTTATCACATGAAACTAATATCCCATTTTTTAATAAAAATTGACAAATTGGGACACACACAGCCCAATACAAATTAAAACTTTTCACTAAGTAAGATTATTTTTAAAAGCTTAAAGCAACCCGAAGAGGCATTTTGTAGTTATCTCGCATAGATCAGTATCCCACAATACACTAATACTAAGTTTGAATCCGCTCAGTAGTTGCATTATCAAGTTATCGGACTGAAGGTTTGAAACATATTGGATGAGGAACTCACAAATTATCAACACCAATATTTCAATTTTTCCAATTTCCTCAATAAGAATGGCAATTTGGGATTTACACGGGCCAAAATCATTACCAAATTTTTCTAAGTAAAGCTGACTAACGTTTAAAGTTTACTAACTTTTATTTAGATTTTGGGATACATAAATTACAAATGTCTTACAATAGCCCTGAGAGCACGCGGATGTCACGGCTACATAAATACATTATATACATGTAACTGAGGATAACCCCCCCCCCTCCAAAAAAAAAAGTCAAACACTAACTTCTAATTAGAAGAGACATTCTCCAGTTATTTTATGGGATGCAATTTGTTTAATAAAATAAACGTGAAACTTCCTTGGGAAAAAAAAAACATCAGCGCTAAAAGCCTAAATATGCACAGAACCCAACAATTTCAAGTTTATTAACTAGGATAAAAAATTAAGAAATTTTAAACAAAACATACTCTTAGAATTTATATGTAACGCCAGAACCTGCCGCTTATGTGGATGAGTGAACCGCAAATTTTAACAGCACGAAAGAATAATTCATTCTCTGTTACTGCTAATTTAAATAATGTTATGAATGCTGCTTCTGAAAAAAAAAAGACTAAAACAAGTTCAGTGATAAGAGAGAACTATATTTCATTATTTGAAATATTCCCTTGACGTCCACCGAGTCCCAAACATTAAACTTGATGATGAGATTATAAACATCATCAGACACTGTGTTTGTGTACATTCACATCATAATTATTTTTTTGGACGTAGAATTATAGCAGGACAACATATGCATTTTCACAACATTATAGCATCTATATTCCTGGGAATGAATAGCGTTGTGTAACACATACAACCAATCTCGCCCTCTGTGTGACGTTTCTGTCTTCCAACATACCTGAAGGGAGATGATCAAATTCATGAATATATATATATATATATATATATATATATATATATATATATATATATATATATATATATATATATATATATATATATATATATATATATATATACAGAGAGAGAGAGAGAGAGAGAGAGAGAGAGAGAGAGAGAGAGAGAGAGAGAGAGAGAGAGAGAGAGAGAGAGAGAGAGTCACTGCACGTAACTTACGATTATACATCGTCAAAGGATAACCAGTAAGTCAGTAAGTTATTACACAGTTTTTGTCATATGAATATATTTATATTTCACAGAATGTTCGTTCAGTTTGCAGACTAGTAACCGAATCCCACATACGAAAAACCAAATGTGCGTAATATTACTAGTTGCAGCGGTGCCCAAAATCTTGAGTGTTTTAAGAGATAACCTCATCCGACGCTATCTAGCACAATTTGACGCTGCCAAAACCCAAGTTGAACTAAGTTAAAGAGCTAAAACTGCATCACTATATTAACGTCTCATTGCCGCGCCCATCTGTCAAAAAAATATAATTCGAACCTTTAGGTGGCCCGGTGGCCTGGTGGCTAAAGCCCCCGTTTCACACACGGAGGGCCCGGGTTCGATTCCCGGCGGGTTGAAACATTTCGACACGTTTCCTTACACCTGTTGTCCTGTTCACCTAGCAGCAAATAGATACCTGGGTGTTAGTCGACTGGTGTGGGTGGCATCCTGGGGGACAAGATTAAGGACCCCAATGGAAATAAGTTAGACAGTCCTCGATGACGCACTGACTTTCTTGGGTTATCCTGGGTGGCTAACCCTCCGGGGTTAAAAATCCGAACGAAATCTTATCTTATCTTATCTTATCTTATATCATGCTAGTGCAAATATGTGAGTGAGGTTAGGCAGCATGTTTGCATGGAGGGTCAAACCTTCGCTACACCTTGTATTGAATGACTCGCACGGGTTTACCGCTTCACATAATTTATTACAGCCCTCGATCCTTCTAGCTACCTGCTGACCTATTTCTGATCTATTTTTGCATCAGTCTCATGACTCACGAAATCGTAATGACACGACTGCAAACTCTCTGATCGCGGGTTCTAACCCCACCCGTGGTATGGTTTGCATCACAGTCACAACACTGCACTCAATGTGAGTGCCTTGAGGCAACACTGTCTTCAATGTGAGTGCCTTGAAGCAACATTGCCTTCAATGTGAGTGCCTTGAAGCAACACTGCAAGATGAGCGCCCTCAAGTAACACTGCCTTTCAGATGAGCACCTGGAAACAACACTGCCTTCTAAATGAGCACCTTGAAATAACATGAATAACAATGCCTTCAAGGTGAGCGCCTTGAAGCTGGTATAGAGCACTTCATCCAAGAAATTAAAATTACCCTCAACTTCTTAAGCTCAAACCTCCCATTCCCTCGGCGCTGCGCTAGCCTTACAGATTTAGCGCTTTCCCATGAGCATAGCATAATAACCCCCCCCAACCACTACCCCCATGAGGTTATTATAAAAAAATATCACTACAATGTTCCTAAATTTTAGCAATATCATATTAAACCATTAAACTACATGTTAGTACTTTACAATGTTACATATACACATTAATCATTATTAGCATTTTCATACAGTCTCATCAAAATGTTTTCACAGCATCAGAGTTCGTTTTACCTCACTATTAAGCTCAGTGAACCTCAATGTGTTCGTTTTACCTCACTATTAAGCTCAGTGAACCTCAATGTGTTCGTTTTATCTCACTATTAAGCTCAGTGAACCTCAATGAGTTCGTTTTACTTCACTATTAAGCTCAGTGAACCTCAATGAGTTCGTTTTACCTCACTATTTAGCTCAGTGAACCTCAATGAGTTCGTTTTACCTCACTATTAAGCTCAGTGAACCTCAATGAGTTCGTTTTACCTCACTATTTAGCTCAGTGAACCTCAATGAGTTCGTTTTACCTCACTATTAAGCTCAGTGAACCTCAATAAATCACCAGATGAAGATAACATGATAAACTGTATTTTATTTACGATTTTTTGTGTGACGAAGTTCTTTATTTATTTACATAATTCATTAGTGAATAAATTCAGACACGCATTCGGCCCTCGTTAACAAAAAAAGAAAATCATCGGACACACACAAGCGCACACACACACACACGCACACACACACACACACACACACACACACACACACACACACACACACACACACACACACACACACACGCACACACACACACACATGCACATACACACACACACCACACACACGCCACACACACACACACCACACACACACAGCACACACACACACACACACACACACACACACACACACACACACACACACACACACACACACACACACACACACACACGCACGCACGCACGCACACACACACACACACACATACACACATACACGCACACACACACACACATACACACGCACACACACAACCCTGCCAAATGCAAAGTCATGAAGATTGGGGAAGGGCAAAGAAGACCGCAGACACAATATAGTTTAGATGACCAAAGACTGCAAACCTCACTCAAGGAAAAAGATCTGGGGGTAAGTATAACACCGAGTATATCTCCTGAGGCGTACATCAATCAGATAACTGCTGCAGCATACGGGCGTCTGGCAAACCTACAGATAGCGTTCCGATACCTCAGTAAGGATTCGTTTAAGACTCTGTATACCATATACGTCAGGCCCATACTGGAGTATGCAGCACCAGTTTGGAATCCACACCTAGTCAAGCACGTCAAGAAATTAGAGAAAGTGCAAAGGTTTGCAACAAGACTAGTCCCAGAGCTACGGGGATTGTCCTGCGAAAAAAGGTTGAGGGAAATCGGCCTGTCGACACTGGAGGACAGGAGGGTCAGGGGAGACATGACAACGACATATAAAATACTGCGCGGAATAGACAAGGTGGACAAAGACGGGATGTTCCAGAGAAGGGCCACAGACACAAGAGGTCACAATTGGAAGTTGATGACTCAGATGAACCAAAGGGATCTTAGGAAGTATTTCTTCAGTCATAGAGTAGTCAGGCCATGGAATAGCCTAGAAAGTGACATAGTTGAGGCGGGAACCATACATAGTTTTAAGGCGAGGTATGATGAAGCTCATGGGGCAGGGAGAGAGAGAGGACCTAGTAGCAATCATCGAAGAGGCGGGGCCAGAAGCTATGACTCGACCCCCGCAACCACAAATAGGTGAGTACACACATACACACACACACACATGGGACACAGAAACAAGAGGTCACAATTGTAAGTTGAAGACTCAGATAAGTCAAAGGGATGTTAAGAAGTATTTCTTCAGTCATAGAGTTGTCAGGCAGTGGAATAGCCTAGAAAGTGACGTAGTGGAGGCGGGAACCATACATAGTTTTAAGATGAGGTTTGATAAAGCTCATGGACCAGAGACAGAGAGGACCTAGTAGCAATCAGTGAAGAGGCGGGGCCAGGAGCTATGACTCGACCCCTGCAACCACAAATAGGTGAGTACTAATAGGTGAGCACACACACACACACAACACGTACAATAACACACGAACATAGTCCTGGTTACTACATACTTCGCAAGAGTTGGTTGACATATTTTGCTTTAGCGTGGGAAGTGTTCAAGGTGGAGTCGTGAGGCTGTCTGTTGTTGAGACACACTGCACGAGACACAGCAAAACGAAGACACGGGAAAAGAGAATATATAATGTATAAACGGAATGAACAAATAAATGAACCAACGAGAGAAAGAATGGAAAGAACAAATGCATGAACATACTAGAGATTGAATGAACGAAAGAAAGAAATGAATGAACGAACTAATGAGTCACGACAGATGGGTGTTTCCCAGTGAGGAAAAAACTGCTCATGTGACTGTTTCTTTTCGTGTCAATGCTTGTAATGCTTTGAGTGCTCTAGTGTTATATCTTGTCTGGCAATTAAAGACGAGGCGGGGAAAAATATTCTGCTGCTGCCGAGTGGAAAAAACAAATAAAAGTTGTGTTTCGTTGCGTGAAGATTTTTGTTTCCCTCATAATGTGTTGTTTCTTCCTTACTTTACCCCTAATGCCAGTTGTTTCTTCCCTAGTTCCCTGATAATGTCAGTTGTTTCTTAGTTCCCTGATAATGCCGGTTATTAATTTTTCAGTTCCTTGATAATATCAGTTATTTCTTCATTAGATCCCTGATAATTCCAGCAGATATTTCTCCCATACTTTCCCCTAATACCAGTTGTTTCTTCTCTCTTTATATATATATATATATATATATATATATATATATATATATATATATATATATATATATATATATATATATATATGTCGTGCCGAATAGGCAGAACTTGCGATCTTGGCTTAAATAGCAACGCTCATCTTGCCATATAGGACAAGTGAAAATTGTGTATGCAATAATTTCGCCAAAATCATTCTGAACCTAACGAAAAAAATATATTTCACTGTGTTTGTTTAGTATTAAATTATTGTAAACAAATCTAAAACATATTTAGTTGGGTTAGGCTAAAATAAGTTGTTCTTGTTATAATAGGTTAGGTAAGTTTTCTAAGTTACTTTTGGTGCAAAATTATAAATTTTTACATCAACATTAATGAAAAAAATATATCTTTAAACGTATAAGAGAAAATTTTAGAAAGGACTTAATTTTAAATGAGTTCTTGCTAATTGACCAGTTTTACATATTCGGCACGACATATATATATGTATATATATATATATATATATATTTATGTATATATATATATATATATATATATATATATATATATGTATATATATATATGTATATATATATATTATATACATATATATATATGTACATATACATATATATATTCTGAGCAACAAAACTTGCTTCCAAAATAACTTGGAATTTGTTTTCGAATTCTCGACAATTTCCCCAGTGGTTGCAATGCTCAAAGTTGTAAACGAATTCCATTTTCCCAGTGGCTTCTGGAAATAAAATGGATTTAATGGCTAACTAGTCCATTTCAGTGAACTTTTTTTCTAGATTATTAGATTTGATGTTATAACGTTGTCTTCCTGTCTGTGTTAGAAACGTTATCTTCCTGTCTGTGCTGAAACAATTCATAACCAACCCATAATGTGGAGAGAATGCCTTATACGACGTTTCGGTCCTTCCTGGTCCATTAATCAAGTCATGGCCCCATGCTTATCGGTCATGACTTTACACAGGTCCAGGATGGACCGAAACATCTCCCAGCTTTTTAATGCGTGGAAATATTCATTGATTATTCATTTGACTTCACACTAACTCAACACATCATTCACTCATAAGGGTAAAAAATAAAAGGTATGTCTCCTTAAACTGAAATCACAAAAATCCTGTAATACTCCAAAATCGTTAAACTTTTCATTTTCGGAAAAGTTGAATAAACTGCATAATTGAGAACCTAGCTAACAAAGACTTTATATAACCTGAGTCTTAAATTTAAGACCTGTAATTAGGAGAGAGCAAATTATCTTCCATTTTGTCTATAATTACTTCGTGATTCACCCTGTGAATTAATTACGCTATAATTGATCGAATAAATAAGAATAAAAATGGTAATTCGCATACGATGGCCTTTGCTAATGCTTTCTTTTTCTTTTTTAATTCTTTTTTTGGTAATAGGATTTAGTAATTGGTGAATGGGCCACTCATATGGCATATCTGTCCCGTTAATCATCTGTCCTGTGAACCATCTGTCCCGTCTTTTACCGATCCCGTCATGTGAACATACCAGGACGGTATTACGGAATTACGACATATTCTACCGTATGCTTTGCGACTTTATAGCTCACGTGTTGTTATATATCGCGTGCATCTTGAAGCCAGAGCGAAGAACCCCTAGAGTTCTTGTAGGCTGATGCTCTCTGTCGAGAAGTTCACACTGTTAATGTTATGAGGTTTATCATATATTTACACGTACAGTGAAGGGAGGATGCCAGTGACGACACAAACAGTTACAGCATAGCGAAGAGGAGGCTGTTTCTCTTTCTTTTTACTGCTTTTGTTGTCAAATTATATCACTGTGGAAGGGTAATGGTATGAGATACAGACACAGTGGGAAGGAGAGACGAATACATACGTGGAATCTTTATCGAAGACGTGTCGACCACACACTGGATTTTATCAAATCATATTTGTGACTAGATAAAGACCATTATGTGGGCGAAATGTCGCCAATAAAAGTTCCAAATAACTGCATCTGTGTCTCTTTACTAATTTATATCAGTGTTATACATTGTGAATACAAGAAAATTATTAGTGTTTGTCAGTACTATTAAGAGACTGTGTCACATCTACAGAAATAAACATTGCCTATGAAGCAAGGTTTGTAAGCATCGCTTGCAAAGTAGTTTCCTTGTGAAAACTTATTGGTATTTGCTGAAAATCCTCTCAAGAAAACCGCAGGTGGAGAGCAATTCATCTATTGGATGTTTCGCCGGGGGTATATCAGGTGTTGTTGTGGTGATACAGAGAATGCGCTGTTCTTGCTACTTTAAATGCGCTCTTCTTGCTACTTGCAATACGCTGTTCTTGCTACTTGAAATACGCTGTTCTTGCTACTGGAAATACGCTGTTCTTACTTGAAATACGCTCTTCTTGCTATTTGAAATACGATGTTCTTGCTACTGGAAATACGCTGTTCATACTACTTTAAGTACACTGTTCTTACTACTTGAAATACGCTGTTCTTACTACTTGAAATACGCTGTTCTTGCTACTTGAAATACCCTGCTCTTGTTACTTGAAATACCCTGTTCTTGCTACTTGAAATACGCTGTTCTTGCTACTTGGAAAACAAAGCAAAAAGAGACTCTTTCACACCCTTGTCTCCGTGTCTTTTTTTATCATTTTATCCCTCGTATTTCCCCGTATAAAACACACCTTTTTATTTCCCTCCCTTGGTGCATTTTTATTAATCATTGCTTTTTATTTTTCCCTCCCTTGGTGCCTTTTTATATCCCCCCTGCAGCTTTTAAACCCGCTCTGGGTGCATTTATCCCTTGCCTTCCCATCGCGGGTGCTTTTTTTTCTTGATGTGTGTAAACAAAACAAACGTGTAGTACTAGGATATTCAATCAGGAGACGTTTCGCTCACAGGAGTTCATAAAAGATAAACGTCTTCTCGTAGTATTACACGTGTGTCTTATTTACATATTTTTTGGTACATAATACTATCTTTTAACCTCCCCTGAAGTATTACGCATTTTTCACCTTGCCTTTTAAGCATATTTACTTCAGAAAACATAATTGACTACTTTCCATTCTTGGCAGAAGCAATGGAACTCAAACTCATTATTGTATACTCAATAGAATTCTAGTTCATCATGGAAAGTGCCTTTCCTTCCACTACAGGAGAGGGCAAGAATCACAGAACTTCTTAAAGGTTCCAGACAATCTGGAGAACGTTAAGAAAGACCGGTTAGAGAAATGAATAACAATGAGCTCAAACTGAATGCATTATACAGACTTCATGAGAGACAGAGAGAGGAGAAAGCCATTGAAATAAATCAAAAACACTTTTTGTAATTTCTAAAATGGAGGGTAAAACCTCATTCAGTAGGAGATGGAACTTATACTGACGACAGTATAGAAATAGTTAAATACTAAAGTCACAATATGACTCTATGCTCGGTGACCCATTAAGCAGACTAAACGCTGACAATCCCAACTGACTTTTCATGAATGAGACACAAAATTCTGCTGATATCTTCAAAATTTCTGACATAATAATCCAACTCGCCTACAAAGAAGCCACTGATAGCATGCCCAAGCACTCTAAGCCAGTCCCAGATTCATGGAACGCCATAGTCCTCAAGAAATTAATCTCACGTCCCTTTAATATTCAGTTAAGACTGAATCAAGACGCCATAGTTTCACTTCACCAAGTTGGTACTAAAATAATAATAAAAATCTATAGACCATTATCACTGACGTCCCACATTATAAAAATCTTTGAAAGAGTTTTGAGACGCAAGATTGCTAAACACATGGATTTACAAATAATACACAAGTCAAAGCAACAGGTCGCTCCTCCCTCTCGTAACTGAAGATTGAGACACTTATGCAGCATATGGGAATCTTTATTCAGGAAACGTTTCGCCACACAGTGGCTTCATCAGTCCAATACAAAGAGGAAGCCGTAAGGAGAGGAGGAGTATGAGGTAATCAGTCCCTCAACCTGGAGTCGATGTGTTCAGTCCATCAATCTTGTACAATCTTCTACAAGATTGATGGACTGAACACATCGACTCCAGGTTGAGGGACTGATTACCTCATACTCCTCCTCTCCTTATGCCTTCCTCTTTGTATTGGACTGATGAAGCCACTGTGTGGCGAAACGTTTCCTGAATAAAGATTCCCATATGCTGCATAAGTGTCTCAATCTTCAACTTGTCGGTTTTTCAAACCATTCATCACCTCTCGTAACTGTTGGACCATTACAACATGGTCTTGGATGCACTGAAAAATATCAGAAAATCTCACATTCAAGGACCACACAAGAAAGAAGGAACACTGCAGCAGGCCCACTGACCCATGCGAAGCAGGTCCATGTCCCCTCTCAGGATTAGCCCCATGACCCACCTAGTCAGGTTACTTCCACTTAAGGAAGGAGCACGGCATCAGACCTAGTAGTGCAAGCTCGCCAGGTCCAACTCACACCCACCCACACCCACTCATGTATTCATCTAACCTATTTTTAAAACTACACAACGTTTTACCCTCTATAAATGTACTCGGGAGTTTGTTCCACTCATCCACATTCCTGAATCTGAATTTTTCCAACTTGAAACTATTGCTGCGAGTCCTGTCTTGGCGGCTGGAAATTTTCAGCACGCTATTTACATCCCCTTTATTTATTCCCGTTTTCCATTTATACACCTCGATCATATCCCCTCTAATTCTACGCCTTTCGAGAGAGTGCAGATTCAGGGCCCTCAGTCTATCCTCATAGGGAAGATTTCTGATACATGGGATTAACTTTGTCATCCTCCTCTGTACGTTTTCCAGTGCATTTATATCCATTCCGTAATACGGTGACCAGAACTGTGCGGCATAATCTAAATGAGGCCTAACCAACAGTGTCATTATCACAACCACAAGGAAAATAATAATCTGGATAACAAGAACCCTCAATGCTAGTATAAATTCTGTCAAGCACTTAAATTACAGGGAACAGTGAAGCCCCGAACTATTCCTTCGAAAGTAGGCGAAAAAGATACATCAAATTTACACTTGGAAAATTCTAGGATTGGTTCCAAATCTGCATACAACATCACTGCCTACGAAAGCAAGAGGCTTTGCAACTGTGCAAAGTACCCATAATGAAAATCAGGAGTGCAATGAGTACACTAAGACATAACTCAATAAATGTAAAGGGACCAAAACTTTTCAGCATCTTCTTTTATGAATAAGGGGAATTACAAACTCTTAGCTGTCATTAAGGGGATACTTGAAGAAAAGTTCCTCAAGTCAGTTCCTGATCAGCCTGGCCGTGATGCGTGTGGTTAGCACCAACAGCCTGGAGTTGATCAGGCCATCAACTAGGAAGCCTGGTCCGGGACCGGGCAGCGTAATCTTCAGGATGGTCATTTATCACTGGTTCGTGTTTTTTTATGCGTCATCTCCACCTTGCTGCATTTTTATACGTCATATCCAGGTTGGTGCATTTTTATACATCTCCAGGTTGGTGTGTTTTTATGTGTCATCTCCACCACTCGCCCAAGTTCCCACGAAGCGCATCGATCAGCCTCCTACACAGCTTGTCTTTCCTCCCTCACTCCTCATTTACTCTACCTCTCCTGTTCTCCCTCTTCTTTCCTCGCCTACTCTCCCTCCTCCCTCGCCTACTCTCCCTCTCCCCTCCTCACGTGTTCTCCCTCTTTTCCCTCCTTGCCTGCCCTCCCTCGCCCCTTTCCGTCTTTCATTCTTCCCACACTGAAGCACATAATAACTTGGTGTAGTCTCCTATGCACATGATACACATTACCAAACATAAGCAACGCGAGCATCACACTGCCTATTGAAAAATACAGTATCATGCGCCATACATTCTTCAGCACAATTAAAGTTTATAGCCCCAATAATCACTATTATCCACGTGGGAAATCTCCCCACCTCGCAAGGGTCGTCCAGAGTTTTATTGCTGGTTATAATCACAGCTAGAGTGAGATATATTTAATGCTTCTTACTACCACCTGACTGACAAACACGATAATGTCTGTAGTGTTATTTTTTACTGTGAGTGCTGTTATCTCAATAATTATTATAAAGAGCCAACAGGACTACTCTACCATAAGGGTCAATTTGACTGCTCATGAATAAGACACATGGCTGTCTTTATTGCCGAAACGTTTCGCAATAAAGATACGCAAGTGTTGCACATATGTCCTATTCATCGACTTGTCGGTAATACACCCAATCAATAATATGAAGTTTTATGGTTGTAATATGAACCCACGCCCATTCTGTGGGCGATATTTAAAAGAATGCAGGGGTACGTAATGGGTGCAAGGGTTGATTTTGGATCTACCACATTCGCTAACTATACAAGCCTACCGAACAAGCCATACATATTAACCTCGTAAGCTCGTATCCTGAGCATGATGGAGAAATTTAGGCAAAGTTGGTTTACAACATTTGTCAGGTACGAACTCCGAGGTAAGGGCGAGCCTGGGTGTTTCTCGCTTGATGGTTCTCGTCTTGGGAAGAAATACCTGGAAAGATAGTACAGTATTTAGGCTTTTCTGAAGGGTATGAGACAAATAAATGAAGACCTTCATATTTTTTGTAATAATAATACTGTCATTACTACTATTATTATTACTACTGCTACTAACACTAATACTACTGTTCCTGCTGCCACTGATACTGTACTCTTACCATCGCTACTAATATTGCTGCTGCTGCTATTACTGCTGTTATGGATATTGTTGTTATTGCTACTACTGCTTCTGCTACTACTACTACTGCTGCTGTGGGAGCTGTTCCTTCTAATATCACTGATACTACTACTCTACTGCTCCAATGACTACTACTGTTGCTTCTGGTCCTATAATTAAAAAATCCTAGCAATTTATCAGATAGAGCATTAGTTTAAAAGATGAGCAGAGCTCTTCCGTACTGTGAACGTGGCTCCCTCTCATGATTATAGAATCAACAGAGGCAAAAGCATGTACATTTATATGCACCATTCAATAAGCATAACCATTTTTCTGGCTAATGATAAAAGTGAAAATGAAAATTAATACATAAGCTGTCAGTTTTCCTTACAAGAGAAATGGCTTATTTTCTTCGTGATCTTACATTATTAATGACTGAAACTTGTTTTTCTTCATCTGAGGATACGATATCATCATAAAATGTTCTTTGGTAACACAGCTAACAACTCCTCCCCACCTGCTAGAAATCCTCTGTTAGGCAATACTTTCTCATCCTGTTTGCTTGCTAGCATCCGGTCTGTCTTACACTCAAGCACTGAAATGCAGTTCTACATTTATAATGGAGATTCTTTGTATGACCAGAGAGGGTTAATCCACCTTACGTCCATGTGAATCACTGCGTTCTAACGCGCATGTGAGTCCCTACCCTTCTACAAATGCGAGTCATTCTCCAGTACACATGTGAATCCCTCTCCTCCAGCACACATGAGTTACTCACCTCCAGCACACATGAGAGTTACTTTCCTCCAGCACACATGAGAATTACTCTCCTCCAGCACACATGAGAGTTACTCTCCTCCAACACACGTGAGAGTTACTCTTCTCCAACACACTTGAGAGTTACTATCCTCCAACACACATGAGAGCTACTCTCCCCCCCCCACACATGAGAGTTACTCTCCTCCAACACACACATGACATTACTCTCCTCCAACATCATGTGTGAATTCTACTCCTTAAGCACACAAACTCGTTTTACGCAGCCAGTCTCATATAAATTGCCCTTTGTGCATTTCTTGACACTGGAAATGACACGGAAATTTTAATATTTTCTGTTCTCGATTAGGTTATGTTAATGTATGTTTATCAATACTTCCTAATAATTATCGAACAATAGTTTAAAATAACATGGATGATTACACTTGGCAGCGCGGGTAGTATAATGTCAATTCGAGAGCATTTATTTTCACAAACAGAAAATATTTTACTCCCAGGAATGCACCAAGAAAACAACATATAGGCTTCTAAAAATACATGTTTTGTCCCAAAGGAAGCTCTGAAAACTTCACTTAACTCACTGAGAGTTTCTCTTCGAAAATACATATGCGGAGGCATGCAAATGAATGTGATAGACAAAATTTTATATACAGTCTTGACAATATTGCATAAAGCTTCCATTCACCTAGGATCATTATACTTTAAGATAGACTGCAATCATAGAAAATGAAAGGGAAGGAAAACCATTGTGATTACATACATAGTGACTACCAACTCATACGGAATTTATTACAGAATGTTAAGTGGGAGAAGATTTTGATTGCGATCACGGGATAATTTCAAACGAGTCGCATCTGGACTAGTGGAAAATGCATCCCTTAAAAAAAATCAGCAAATCAGTAAATTATATCATCCAAAGACATAGAAAGCTGGCACATAATATCAAGGTCTTTATTTTATGCATTATTAAATAAGAAAAAGTGAATAAGAGGGCACTGCAGGACCACTGAATAAGAAAATTATCTAGTTAAAATGGAAAGAAAAATGACAGAAAGAGAATTAAAACATTTCCATTAAAACAGATTATTTGGTTAAAAAGTATAACTTAAATAAAAGTGCCTAATCTTATAGATATGAAATGACAAAGTTTATAAAACAAAGCGAACAAATTCCTCAAAAAAATAATACATGTTTAATGGTTATAATCATAACAATGATTTTTAAAAAGGTGGACCGGTAAGCCAGCGGAAGTCTTCGGTCAGATGACCAAAAGCTTCAGCAGTGGGTCATCATATCATTAAGACCCGCATCAGGAAATACTAGTCCTCTTTCCCTTCACAAACTATAGTTTTCAACTAATTATGCTCTACTTTGAATTGCCTAAGAAATTCGCCAAAGTAACACACAAAAGATTAAGATCGAAAATTTAACTACAAAGAACTTCTAGCAAAATAATGTAATAGACTAAATTTACAATAGTTAAAAAACAGGTAATAAAAACGATTCTCCTCATTATTCTGTGAGAACAACTAGTAGAATCTGGTTAGAGTAACGTCTTGTTATAACAAGACGTTACTCTAACGTTTGCGTTCAATCTTCTCTTATATTATTTTATGTGAAGCTGTAAGCTCATGTGGGACAGTTATCATAAAAAGTAGTGGAGAATCGATCCCATTTGCTAATCGCGAGGCAAACAAACTGGACTCATCAAATTTTGGCGCATAGGTTCATTCATTTTCGTGTTTTTATTACCAAATCTGCAAATGATAGTAAACTTTTAAAGATATATCAAGAGCAAAGTCGTTTCATTTTCACTAACCTTATTAATGAATAAATATATCAGTTTATAAAAAGATTAAAAACAGGTTAGACAAATAAATGTGTGGTAATGGCAGTGAGTAAAACCTGTCTAGCAAAGTCCAATACACCTACTACAGTGCTGATTAGTCCTTTCTTTTCGTTCAAATTACTATTTCGAATACTAAATTCAATCATTGTTCTTGGGAAGCATGTTCAATTGACTGTCATTCTGTTTCTTTAAGTATATTTTAATCTAAAATAACTGATTAAACAATCAGAAGCTACATGGATAATCCCACAACATACAAACAGGAAACTGTTTTGAAGGTTGCCCCAGTATCAAGTGGGAATACCAACCACCTAACTGGTAAATACTCGACTGATGTACATTGTTTAACTTGATTTCTTCTTGCCGAATAAGGCAAGCGAAAATTTGTGTATGCAGTCATTTCGCAAAAATCATTCTGAGCCTAACGAAAAATATATATTTCATTTTGTTTGTTTATTATTAAATTATTATAAGATTATCTAAAATATATTTAGTTGGATTAAGCTAAATTAAATTGCGCTTGTTATAACAAGGTTAGGTAAGTTTTCTAAGGCTCTTTTGGTACAAAATTATTAATTTTTACATTAACATAAATGAAAAAAATATATATCTTTAAATGTTTAAGAGAAAATTTTAGAAAGGCCTTGATTTTAAACGAGTTCTTGCTAACTGACCAGTTTTACCTACTCGGCACGATATATATATATATATATATATATATATATATATATATATATATATATATATATATATATATATATATATATATATATAAGGTAGAATCAATGGAAAAGACTGGAGTATAAGAGTATAATTCACATATATTTCGACAGTAAATTGATCATTCAATCAGCATTAAGCGAATGGCTTTCTCTAATACCAATCCAGTATTTTCTAACAGTATTAAAATTATCATATGTATATCTTAACTTTTACCATTTTCTTCTGTATTAATCGTTAATGTTAAGCATAATCCCAATGGATTCGATCTGCCGACCTCTCGGATACAAGGCGGAGTCGGTACCGCTCAGCCACGACGGCCAAAACTTCGATGATGAGAATTATGAAATAAACTCAGTAAATAAGTCATTATAACTGAAACTCAGCAAACACAAATTTTGTGCCTCAGTCTCTCTAATTCTTTGACTACCGCCCACAGGATGGGCATGGGATCCACAATAGATATCAAATTAAAACTAACTAAAACTGTGTATTTGTGAAGGTTCCAACTGTTGCTCCAGTCATGTTTTTCCTATGGTATCTCGCCGCCTTACGGAATATACGATAACGAGAGTGCATATCTATCACTCCTGTCCATGAAATGAGATTCAACAATGCCGGAAAAGCCTATAATCTTAGAAAAACCCAAGAGGACGTTAGTTCCCATAAATAACTAGTGACAAACTTCAGTGACAACAAACTAATCGCCACATCAAAACTGGTTGTCATCGTGAGTGGGAACCTCTAAACAAACTGCACATACCCTGAAGAAATTTATGAGCAAGTATTATCAACTCATTTTGTATGATCTTAGGAAATGTGTGTAGTTGGTTACTTGGAGAGCGTTTAGGGGATCAACGCCACCGCTGCGGCCCGGTTTGTAACCAGGCCTTCTGGTGGATCAGGTTATGATCAACCATTCTATTACTGCTGGCCGCACGTAAACCGACGTACGAACCACAGCCCAGCTGAACAAGTACTGACTTGAGGTACCTGTCCAGCGCCTTCTTGAATATAGCCAGGGGGCTATTGGTAATCCCCGTTATGTATGCTGGGAGGCAGTTGAACAGTCTTGAGCCCCTGACACTTATTGTGTTGTGTCTTAGCGTAATCTTGGCGCCCCTGTTTTTTATTGGGGGGATGGTGCATCTCCTGCCCAATCTTTTACTTTTGTAGAGAGTGATTTTCGTGTGCAAATTTGGGACTAGTCTATCTAGGATTTTCAAAGTTTATATTATCATGTATATGTCTTGCCTGCGTTCCCCTGAATACAAATCAAGGGACTCCAACCGTTCCCATTAGTTTAGGTGCTTTATCGTATTTATGTGCCGTGAAAGTCCTCTGTACATTCTCTAGGTCTCCCATTTCGCCTGCTTTGAAAAGGGCCGTTAGTGTACAGCAATATTCCAGCCTAGAGAGAACAAGCGATTTGCAGAGAACCATCATGGGCATGACATCCCTAGTTTTGAAGGTTCTCATTATCCATCCTATCATTTTCTTGCAATGTGACAGAAACATTGTTGTGACCTTTGAACGTGAGATCCTCTGACATTATTACTCCCAGGTCCTTCGCATTAGTGTTTTACTCTATTGTGTGGCTGGAATTTGTTTTAAAATTTATAGCTTATTTTATAGTTTATTAGGTTTAACTTATTATCATTATTATTTAGGGGGAAGCGTGAAATTCGTAGGGGTCATGCAGCGACTGAGAAAATTAGAGGCAATTAAGTTCGATCCAAGGAATGGAAGGACAGTTCAATTGCCTGCATCAAGAGGGCCCCCTTTATCGGCATCAAGGCTGCATGTCACCTAAACACCAGTCAAGAATACTTGAATTATTAATGTAGAAATTAAAGTACTAAGATATGCACCCCTCCAAGTATATATATACGCTCACGCTCTCTGTGCACACTATCGAGACATACTCATAACAATATATGCAGTATACGTGTAATAAATTTGGCAAAGGGAGCTATATTGCCCAGTTTATAAATCTTAAATGTATTAATACACGCTATCGTTTAAAGATTTCAAGGTCTGAAATGAAACAACAGTGAAAACATACTCATTATTAAGCTATAATTAAAGCAAGAGTGATGAAAGCAATAATAACAAACCAAAGTGCCGAATTTTCTACATTGTTTGACTCCCATTTTTTGTTAGTAGGGTTATTATTTGCGTTGCAACTAATATATTTTTTATTATATAGAGTTACACAACATGGATATGCTTTACACACATCCTGGAAAATGAACAGTGATATGAGAACACGAGTGTGCGGTCTCGTAGACGAGGGATAAATTACATCATTACTTTATTTATGGAGAAGCGATAAATCCGCAGGAATTAAACAGTGCCTGGGGAACGAGAGGAAGTCAGGTTTGATCTAAGGAAATGGAGGATAGTTCTAATTCCCTGGTTTAAAAGCACTTCCCTTGAACAGATCACAAACAAACGGCTTGGTTGCCCATGGCTAACCAGCACCATTCTGAAATCCATTGACAAGAAACACCAATATGAAAAGCAATATAGACAGGGCTTAATACACAAAGATATTCTTAAACACTATTCATCAGTTCTCACCAAAGTAATAAAGAAAGCCAAACAACTATACTACTCCAGTAGATTCACAGACACTAGAGGAGATATAAAAAAGACCTGGAAAACACTCTCTCAGATTCTAGGGACCCACAAACTGAAAAAAAAACAAGAATATTGTCCTAACTAAACCTAATGAAACACCACTACATCCCACTGACACAGCTAATAAGATAAACGACTTCTTCTCAACCATAGGATCTAATCTCGCCAATAAAATCCCACATACCAATGCCCATGCTGGGGACTACCTAGATGGGAATTTCCCAAATTCCTTCTATCTTGCACCAACTGAGCCCACGGAAGTCACGGAGATTATAAAGTCACTTAAAAATAACTCAGGGAATCTGTCTCATGTCCCACCATTACTGTACAAGCGAGTGGCCCATGTCCTTTCGCATGCTATTTCATTACTTTTTAACAAGTCACTAGAAACTAGCACCTTCCCGAAACTACTCAAGATGGCAAGGGTTACACCAATACATAAAGGTGGTGACCCAACAGACTTAAACAACTATAGGCCAATATCAAACTTACCATTGCTATCCAAAATCTTTGAGAAACTCGTGCACAGGAGACTATATTCATTTATAACGGCACAAAACATACTCAACCCCTGCCAATTTGGATTCAGGAAAAATAAAAGCACTAATGATGCAATCATCAAAATGCTAATCTGCTTTACACAGCATTGGAAAATAAGGAATATCCACTAGGAATTTTTATTGACCCAAGAAAAGCTTTTGACACAGTAGACCACGACATCCTACTCCACAAACTTGACCATTAGGGTATAAGAGGCCATGCGCTTGCTTATTTCAAATCTTACCTTACTAATAGGTATCAGTATGTCACCATTAAAGACACAGCATCAACAACACGGCCACTTGATACTGGAGTTCTGCAGGGAAGTGTCCTTGGTCCCCTGCCCTTCCTCATATACATCAATGATCTTCCAAACGTATCCCAACACCTGAAACCCATTCTCTTTGCTGACGACACGACTTATGTCATCTCTCACCCTAATCTTGCCACCCTCAACACCATTGTTAACGAGGAGCTGATCAAAATATCGACTTGGATGACAGCCAATAAACTTACGCTTAACACTGACAAAACCTACTATAATATATTTGGTAGAAGAGCAGGAGATGCACAAATTAACATTAAGATCGACAACACTCTAATTACCAGACATAATGAGGGCAAATTCCTAGGCCTATACCTTGACAACAACCTGAATTTCAGCACCCATATCCAACACATAACCAAAAAAGTATCCAAAACGGTTGGGATCCTCTCCAAGATACGATACTACGTGCCGCAAAATGCCCTTCTCACACTATACCACTCACTTATTTACCCATACCTCACCTATGCTATTTGTGCTTGGGGATCAACTGCAGCAACAAACCTAAAGCCAATAATAACCCAACAAAAAGCTGCAGTAAGAATAATCACTAAATCCCATCCTTGGCAACACCCCCCCCCCCACTCTTCATAGAGCTAAACTTACTCCCTGTTCAGTACATCCACACTTACTACTGTGCAATCTACATCTACAGGACCTTAAACTCCAATATCAACCTTGACCTAAAACGCTTTCTTGATAGTTGTGACAGAACCCACAGGCATAATACCAGACACAAACATCTCTACGACATTCCCTGTGTCCGACTAAACCTTTACAAAAATTCAATGCATGTCAAAGGCCCTAAAATCTGGAACACCCTACCTGAGAACTCTAGAACTGCAGACACATTCATCACCTTCAAAACTACCATTAGAAAACATCTTATCTCCCTGATACACCCCGTCAACTTACTACACGAATACCACCTGGTGGTTCACACTTACGCTCACTCACCCATTTGACCATAAACAGAAATATTAATCTCAATCTTAAAATAATGAATCCTGTGATACTCCAATACTGAAACTATGTACTGTGCCAAAACAAAAGCATTCACATTGCTAAACTCACAAACTAGTATTTAGTCACTTAGCCATAATACCAACTTACCCCATAATTTGTAATATTTTAAAATTAAGAATTAAACTAAGTCTGCCCGAAATGCCTAGCCATGCTAGGTGTTCTAGTGGTACACTCTGTAATCATTATTTTACTACATGTAAACCACACAATAACCAAATTCTCTAAACTCAGCATTGTAATCCTTATAGAGAATAAACTTTGAAACTTTGAAGGGCGGTGAGGGATAAAGAACCACAGTTGAGCAAGATCGGACTCTTGTTTGGTCGTTGTGTGTTTGTAGTTCAGTCATTATTTAATGTTCTACTACATTTCCTGTCCCCTCGACACTTCGTTTATTTGGTTTTCCCACCACTCTCAATAGCTAATTACATATTTTAGCATAAATTATTGTCTGAAACTATACTAAGTAAATATTAATTGCTAGCTTTCTTCCTCTTCTAAAACCTACCATTAGCTTGGAATTAATATTTCTGAAATATATGTTCCAAATAATAGATAAACTATGCATCGATAGTTCTCAGATGAAAATCTGGCATATATGCCTGAGCCGATAAAATACCACAATGAACGCTGCCTCTCCATTTCACCTGCGAGTTACGCTGAGGTTGGTAGCTTCTACAGTATTAACCTGAGTTACAATCTATCCATCTGTGGTCAACAAAGACACATAAGCAGATTTCATATATTATGCACAAAACATTTCGCTTGCAGATCAAGCTCTTTTCAAGTCTATATATAGTTACAAGGGAAAACACGATGTGCATGTGAGTGAGGAATATACGATAGGTGCAGGTTACCTGATTGTACCTTAAAAACATTTATATTCTATTTAATAGAAAAACTAATAAAAATAGTGATGTTGTTATTAAACTTAAAACCACAGAAATATATTTATTTTATCTGACTTAAAGATAAAAAAAAATGTTTGCACTGTATTTTAAGGGTAAATTAATAACTGCATGTAAAAAGTAACTTGGTGTTTTCTCTTCATTAGGTTTGTATTCCAGGAAGACAATGGCAGTACGTGTAGTGTTGAGTGTGATGATGGCGATGATGTTGATGGTGTCTTTCCTCCCTGCGAGTGATGCCCAGGGCTGGGAAACACTGGCTCTTGCTGTCGCTCAGAAAGCCATCTCGTAAGTTAAGACCCAAAAAGGTTGATACATTTCGTCATGCATTTAGGTTTAAATCCCATCTGCCACATGTGAGTTATACTATATGACCCATAAGGTTTTAGTGCTATATACACATATACGAGTGTAAAATAGCTACAGGGGGTGTTGAATATCATTCAACTTTCTCTATGGTTATTTTTCATTTTTTATTGCTCGTTCGCGATTACTGCATATATATATATATATATATATATATATATATGCATATATATATATATATATATATATATATATATATATATATATATATATATATTCCTTCCACTACAGACTGATACACTCTTGAAGTTATATACATATATAGCCCTCTGGATATATCCTCCTAACTTCCAAACTACGAATTCTCTGCATTATATTCACACCACACATTGCCCTCAGACATGACATCTCCACTGCCTCCAGCCTATATATATATATTGGTAAAACTATACTCTCATATATATATATATATATATATATATATATATATGCAAAACAACCACTCTGAAAGAATAGAGAAATTCCAAGCGCTTTCGTGACTTGATAATGTGAGTAGTCACGAAAGCACTTGGAATTTCTCTATTCTTTCAGAGTGGTTGTTTTGCATATTCTGAAATCACCTGTTTACTGTGATCTTATTGCATATATATATATATATATATATATATATATATATATATATATATATATATATATATATATATATATATATATATATGTGTGTGTGTGTGTGTGTGTGTGTGTCGTGCCGAATAGGTAAAACTTGCGATTTTGCCTTAAATACCAACGCTCTTCTTGCCGAATAAGGCAAGCGAAAATTTGTGTATGCAATAATTTCGCAAAAATCATTCTGAACCTAACGAAAAAAATATATTTCATTGTAATTGTTTATTATTAAATTATTGTAAACTTGTATAAAATATATGTAGTTGGATTAGGCTAAATTAAATTACGCTTGTTATAATAAGGTTAGGTAAGTTTCCTAAGGTTCTTTTCGTACAAAATCATTAATTTTTATATTAACATTAATGAAAAAATATATAATTAAATGTATAAGAGAAAATTTTATAAAGGACTTCATTTTAAACGAGTTCTTGCTAACTGACCAGTGTTACCTATTCGGCACGACATATTATAATATATATATATATATATATATATATATATATATATATATATATATATATATATATATATATATATATATATATATATATATATATATATATAAACAGCAATATACATATCATTAAGGCCACGGTCCCCTCAGGGTAGTTGCCTTTATGCTGAAGGATTCTTGAAAACCTCTATTGGATCCATCCTCCTTCACATCGAACATGATTGCCTATCATATCCTCAGGAACTGTATAACCCCCAATGGCTTAAGTGCTTCCGCCATGTATTTAATGTTTTTGTATTGATAATAAGGCCGCACTAACTGCGCAATCCCTTCGAGAGGATTCCTTGATGTTCGCTGAGAACTCTCGATCCAAAGAATTGGAAATACCCCTTTCTTTTTATCAAATCTAATTATCCTCCTAATTATCAGTGTAAATCGATTGTTGCATTAACATATTTTTTTATTTTTTTTATTGCATTCATGAGGAGCGCTAATCCAGTAGTTAGCCATATAGCGCCTGGAATAACGGAAGAGGATCAGGTTCTTTCAAAGAAAAGCAGAATTATAGATCACGAGCCTCTTATTGTCAAGAAGCCTACTTTGATTATTGTAACTGAGAAAGCCAGATTGGTGAATGGTAGGTAATAAGGTTTAAAACGAACGGAAAGGGAAGCTCCAATTCCTTGGATCAAGAGACTTTACCTAAAACAAGGACTTACCCTCGAAAAGTCAAAGTCAGGCAGGATATTCGAGGCACAAGTGGGATAATTTTATTTTTTCGAGTGCCTATTAAATAGCAGTGGAAGCAGATCTATGTGTATGGTGTCTTCAGTGTTCACTGTATCAAAATGTGATAATTTAAGACATTTTTAATGGAAACAGTTTTCGTCCTGGGACCTTGGTCACTCCAAACGTCCTGTTGGAGTGACCAGGTCCCAGAGCAGCTGCCATTAAGCATATCCAAAAATTATTGCGTTTTCTTTTCCGCTGCTTGTCGGTATCGCAATTTTATATTGTTCAATATTTTTAACCGTTTTTTTTTACTACTATAAGTAAAACTACCGCAGAGTCCGGCACACAATAGTTGTTAATGCTGTTTATTGATATTAGTCACTCATGCAAACTACATGCCTTTCAAGTTATTTCGCCTTATTCAACAAAAAATCGGGATACCCATAAATGAGTAAGTTTTTGAGATCATTTTCACAGCGCTGCGCTGAGGAATGTGCTAAGGATTGCAGGGTTAGGGTGTGTGAGGGTTAGGTTTAGTCAGGTAAGGTAAGGTTAGGTTAAGTTAGGTAAGGTAAGGTTAGGTTAAGTTAGGTAAGGTTAGGTAAGGTTAGGTAAGGTTAGGTTAGGTTAGGTAAGGTTAGGTTAGGTTAGGTTAGGTTAGGTAAGGTAAGGTTAGGTAAGGTAAGGTAAGGTAAGGTAAGGTAAGGTAAGGTTAGGTTAGGTTAGGTTAGGTTAGGTTAGGTTTGTCAGGCAACAAGACAAGTGTTTCCTGACGCGTGCCTTATATGATGACCCGCAGCTGGAGCTTTTGGACATCTGACCGAGTCCTTCCACTGGCTTATCCCTCCACCCCTTTAAAAATTATGGTTATTATTATTGTGTGCGAGGATAGGAGTTAATGGAGATAGCCGAAAGTGAAAGAGCATATCTTAAATCAAAGTTGGTGCAATAGCCTAATTACTTCCTGTTATGAAGTCAATCTGCATCAAAGATGATATTACTAAATTAAAAAAAAGCGTTAAGCCCATATGGGTTATATGATACCATTTTACTCACCTACTTCACGAAAGAAGATTCGAGCAACATCCCCCATCGAAACATCGTAGAAGAATGGCAGTACTTGCAGAATCATGTTAACACCGCTGATTGGCTAGTTATGTAATCGCTGCTCATTGGTGGAAGTCACGGGATCACTGCTGATTGAAGTCCTGTGATTGCTGCTGATTGACTCAAAAAGTCACGTGATCGCTGTAGCGCAAGTAATACTTAAATGTTACCCCATTAGCTATAATTAACACTAAGCGCTAAACCCACCAGGGTCGTATAGTGCTGCAAATGTTACCCCAAAAATGATTGGAATAAAGTGCGATATTTAGTTGTATAAAAGGAAATATTAAATAACACAAATATTGTTAAACATTAAACCTGAAGGAATGGAAAATACTAATGAAAACGGGGATAGAAATAATTCAAAATATTAAATAACTCTTAACAAACCATTCAAGTACTATTATTAGATTCGTAAGACAGCAATAAACCGTACTTCATATAGCACCTTGGGAAATGGAGACAATCGGGTTTGAATCGAGGAAAAAGAGGATATCCCCAGTTCCCTGGATCAAATGCCCTGAAACACGTATTAATCAAAACTAAACGCTAAACCCACCAGGGTCATACAGCGCTGCATTAGTCATAGGAAAGCACTAAACTCGAAGGACTAATTAAATTCCTTGGATCAAGAGCCCCTCACCAGTACCAAATATAATGGGGAGCGCTAAACCCGTATAATTACAGTGCACGTGAGGGGGGTTGGAAGGTAGTTAAGCTCAATTCAGGGAAGCCAGTATCGAGGAGCCACCTTCGAGGGAATGTCTGATCCCAGATTATAATAAAAAACAAAGCGCTAAACCCACAAGGGTTATACATTATTATTATAATCAATTATTATTATAATCAAAAAGAAGCGCTAAGCCACAAGGACTATACAGCGCTGCAGGGCAGGAAGGAAGCGAGGGCATCAGGTGGCAAAAGGGAGATGGATGAGCAACAGGTTACGGATAACAGCGGGGCAGTGGATGGTGAAAGGGTAAAGGGCAGCAAGAGACTGAACCAGAAAGGGCTGAGGGGAGTGCGAAAAGTATCATCAGAGTTTGTGGAGTAAATCAGTCGTTGTCAAGAAGTCAATGAGAGAGTCAGGATTAAAGGAGGGTCCATCAGCAAGAAGGGAAGGTAAAGAGAGAGTAGGAGAACGAAGACGACGTTGGAGGTAAATTCTGCGTGCTCGTTGATAGAGAGGGCAGTCTAACAGAATGTGGCTAATCGATACTGGAACTTGACACTGCTCACAGAGAGGAACAGGGTGCCTCTCCATGAGATACCCATGAGTAAGACGAGTGTGGCCAATGCGAAGGCGGGAGAGAGTGGTCTCCCAACTTCGGCACTGATGACAAGAAGACGGCCAGTAACCTATGCTTGGTTTAATAGAATGAAGTTTGTTACCGAGCAGAGTTGACCAACGTTGTTGCCAACGGGTGCGAAGGTGGGTAGCTATTGCAGCAAAATAGTCCAGAAATGGAACACCTCGATAGGAAATTGGTAGGTCATATACTGCTGACCGCGCAGCAGTGTCTGCCTGTTCATTGCCCTGTACGTCGACATGACCAGGGACCCAACAAAAAACAATATCTTTATGTTTGGTAGAGATACGGCGTAGCCAAAGTTGGATACGGAGAACTAGGGGATGAGATGTATCAAATTTTCGTATAGCCTGTAGAGCACTAAGGGAGTCTGAGACTACTACAAATGATGACACAGGCATAGATGCGATACGAATAAGTGCTGCAAGAATGGCATACAGTTCAGCAGTAAAAATGCTAGCTGAAGATAGTAAATGCCCTCGTACGACGCTGTCCGGAAACACTGCTGCGAATCCGACGCCGTCTGAAGACTTAGAGCCATCTGTGTACACAGCGGTGGCATGAGAATGGGAGTGGAAGTGATCAAGAAAAAGAGAGCGGGAAGCCACCGTAGGCAGTTGAGCTTTCGAGCAAGGGAGTGAGAAAGAACAGACCCGAACAGCTGGAACTTCCCAGGGGGGTAGGGAAAAGTGAGATGCTACATGAACATATAAAGGTGGTAACTGAAGGGAAGACAAGAGTGAATGTAGGCGAAGAGAAAAGGGACGGAGCAAACAGGGGCGGCGAACGAATAAAGAATGTCTACTAATATCGGTGACCATTCTATAAATGGAAGGATTGTGTAGATCGTGAGAGCGTACATAGTAACGAAGGCAATGGGCATCACGGCGATCAGACAAGGATGGAACATTTGCTTCTGTATAGAGGCTCTCAACAGGGGAAGAGCGAAAAGCACCAAGGCACAAACGTAAGCCTTGGTGATGGATAGAGTTAAGGCTAGAGAGAGTAGCAGGAGAGGCCGCGGAATAAATCTGGTCACCATAATCGAGTTTCGATAAAACGAGGGCTGAATGTAGGCGAAGCAGAGTTCGACGATCAGCTCCCCAGGAAAGATGAGCAAGGGTTTTAAGAAGGTTTAGCCGGCTGTGACAAGTTGCCTTCAGAGAGGTAATGTGAGGTTTCCAGGTTAACCGACGGTCAAAGAGAAGGCCTAGAAACCTGACTGTATCACGTTCGGGGATACGGGAGCCATAGAGATACAAAGGATGATCGGAGATAACAGAGCGTCTAGTGAAAGTAATTTGGTGAGTTTTGGTACTTGAAAATTTAAACCCATGTGTGGTGGCCCAAGTGGAAACACGGTCGACCGCATGCTGGAGAGAAACTGCAATAAGGTGACAGTCAGCGCCTGCACAAGCAATAGCGAAGTCATCAACATAGAGTGATGACCAAATATTGGGTGGAAGAACAGAGGCCAAATCATTTATAGCAAGGAGAAAAAGTGTTGTGCTTAGAACACATCCCTGAGGGACACCTTCAGCTTGGACGAAGTCCGGGGAAAGAACATTATTGACTCGAACACGGAAATGTCTGTCAGTTAAAAAGTTCTTAAGGAAGGATGGTAGATTGCCTCGGAGGCCTAAGGAATGGGCCTGGGCCAAAATATTATACCTCCAAGTTGTGTCATGCCTTCTCAAGGTCAAAAAATATGGCAATAACTGAGTGATTATTCGCAAAGGCATTACGAACATACGTATCCAAGCGTAGTAAGGGGTCTATGGTAGAACGACCCTTACGAAAGCCATATTGACTAGCGGAGAGACTGTTGTGAGTCTCTAAATACCACATTAAACGTCGATTTACGAGGCGTTCCATCACTTTGCAAACTGCACTTGTAAGAGCGATGGGGCGATAGTGGGAGGCATCATGTCCTGTAGTACCCGGTTTGCGGAAAGGGAGAACAATGGCAGATTTCCACAGCTGGGGAAGAACTCCTTGTGCCCTAATAAGATTGAAGAGGTGTAAGAGGACTACAAGGGCTGACCGATGTAAATGTTGTAACATACGAATATGAATGTCATCAGGCCCAGCTGCCGATGATCGGCAAGCTGAGAGCGTTGCCTCCAGTTCTTGAAGTGTAAAAGGCACATTATACTGTTCTTCTCCGAGAGAAGAAAAGTCCAAGGGTACTAACTCTCTGGCAGACTTTGAGGAAAGAAACGAGGGGCATAGATGGAGCCCTCGGGAAATACGGACCAGATGTGTGCCAAGTTCAATGGCAACGTCAAGAGGGTTTGCTATATCAACACCAGTGACCCGTAGAACAGGAGCCGGGTCAGGAGAGTATTTACCACTCAATTTCCTCACTTTTTTCCAGACTGCACTCATAGAAGAAGCAGAGGTGATGGTGGAAACATAGTCTCGCCAACAAGTGCGTTTAGCTTCACGGATGACACGGCGAGCGATCGCACGCTTCTGCTTAAAATCAACAAGTCTCTCAGCGGTTCTATTGTACCGGTACCTGCCCCATGCAGCACGTTTCAAACGTACTGCACGAGCACAAGCAGGAGACCACCAAGGCACGCACTTCTGAGAATGCCTGCCTGAGGTTTGGGGTATAGAATGAGAAGCTGCGGTATAAACTGATGTCGAGAAGATGTGTAGGAGCTCATCAATGGAGGATGAAGAAGGAACCTCACTAAAAGCAGTGAGGTGTGAGTAAAGATCCCAATTTGCCTGATCAAATTGCCAGCGAGGGCTACGGAAAGGTGGTGAATAGGAAGGAGAAGTAAGAATGATCGGAAAATGATCGCTGTCATGTAAGTCTGGTAGAACAGACCAGGTGAAGTCTAGTGCAGTGGAGGAAGAGCAGACTGATAGATCGATGCAAGAGAGAGTATGAGTACGAGGATCAAAATGGGTGGGAGTACCCGTATTTAAAACATGGAGGGGGTGAGAGGCAAGAAAAGCCTCCAACTGAATGCCACGTGAGTCACAATGAGACCCCCCCCAGAGGAAATGGTGGGCATTAAAATCACCAAGTAACAGAAGTGGTGGTGGTAAGGATGAAACAAGAAAGGCAACGTCTGGGATAGAAAATGCTCGAGAAGGAGAGAGATATAAAGAACATATTGTAAACCACTTATTCAAGTGGATACGGGCTGCAGTGTAATGCAGCGAGGTATGGACAAATAGTTGACAGTACGGAATATCATTGCGTAGAAGAAGGGCACTTTCATTAAAGGTCCCATCTGAGAAAGGATCCGAAGAATACAATAAATTATAGCCTGAGATAGGTTGGAAAACAGCCGAGTGTAATTTTGGTTCTTGTAAGCAAGCACCAACAGGGGAAAACCTGGAAAGCAACATCTGAAGCTCACCCCGATTACCCCTGAGGCCGCGGATATTCCACTGTAAATAGGCCATGATTGGCGATGAAGAAAATATCAGGAATCTGTAGGTAAAGGCACCTACGGACTAGAGGGGTTAGAAAAGTCAACGTGTGGTGGCATTGGAAGATGTTCAAGTAGCGAAGGAACGGAGCGTTGCGAAGAATGGGGTTGTGAAGATGGAGGAGAGGGAAGAGAAGGAACAGGAAGTGAATCAGTGTCCATTGAAGGTTTAGTCTCTGCAATATATTCTGAAATGGCTTCAAGTGTTTCTGAATTCAAAGATGTATGGGAAACCATATTGGAGATAGGAGGAGGAGGGTGAGTAAAGATTGGGACAGTAATGGACTGTACCAAAGTAGAGGGGGAGGGAAAAGTGTAAGGGACTGGAGATGAAGTGTGGGGGGGGACAGAAGAGGTAGAAACCTGGGAGGTGACAGAAGAGGGAGAAACTTGGGAGGGGACGGGGGTGGAAGGCATAGTACGAGGAGGAGGGTGAATCTCCACACTTGTAATAGAGCCAGAGAGAGGGGAAGAACTAGGTACAGAGACTGGAAAGGTAACGTGTGGAGGTGGAAGAAGGGAAGGAAGGGGCAAAGAAGATTTGAGCAATGTGGATTTTTTGGACTTCTGAGTAGAGGGGCGATTGGTATTAGGTGTCGTACGAGGTCTTGTCGATACTGGGGCTTGTGAGGAAGGACGCGAAGATGTGAGAACAGACTGAGTTGTAGTCGGGACGTCAGAGCCAAGGACAGCAAAAGGATTAGATGCCGTAATGGCTATGGGAGGGGTAACAACAGAGGAGGCTGCAGAAGATGGGACCCCAGAAGTGGGGGGATGTTTGGAAACACGAGAATAAGAAACACGGGGTAGTCTCCCTTGGAGGCGGAGATGAGTAACTGCCATAGCATAAGGGAGACCTTCTGCCTCTTTGAGGCAACGGATTTCACGTTCATTTAAGTAGACCTGGCAACGGCGGGAGTACGAAGGGTGAGCTTCATTACAATTAAGGCAAGATGGAGGTTGACTGCAAGATGTATTAGAATGGTTGTCGGCACCACAGACTGGGCATTCGGCCATAGATCTGCAATATTTTGCTGGGTGACCAAAACGCCAGCAATTTCTACATTGTTGCGGTGTAGGTATCACCTTTCGAACTTGTAACCGATGTCCCGCGACATATACAGAGGACGGGAGTTCTCGGCTGTCAAAAGTTAAACGAGCCACATTGCAAGGGTAACGTCTCCGCCCCCGGGCAGGAAGGACATAAGTGTCTACTTTGAGGATTGGGAGATCCTGGAGTTCCAGCTGTTCAAAAATGTCATTGCCACATGACTGGAAATTCTGTTGGACTATGGTATGGGGCAGAATGACAGTACCACTACAAGAATTGAGAGAAAGATGTTTTTCAATAGTGATAGGAGTAGTATCGATATTCGAAAGGAGAGAAAGATCATGAGCTTGGGTAGCATTCTGGACAGTGACGATGCGCGTACCGCTCTTGAGAGCGTGAAATGAAATATCTCTGCCAACATGACGCAGGAGCGCTTTGGCAATACTATGGTCAGAAAGGTAGGCAGAAGAAGAAGTTGGTCTTAAAGTAAAGAATTTAGTCCATTGTGTGGTCCGAAACTGAGCGTGGAGAGGGAGTGCTTGACGTGTCGGTCGTTTCCGAGTAGAATGGGAAGGTAACGACGGAGCATCATCAGGAGATTGACGTTGGCGTTTAGGAGTAGGACCGGAGTTGGTCCGGCATGAAATGGGTGGGCGATTCGAAAATTGCCGTACCGTAGAGGGAGAAGCCGGAAGCATAGTCAAAGGAGAGCGGAGTTCAGACAAATCGAAGGAGTCAGTCGAAGCCCCGGTACCTGAAGCGGGTGAGGAAACGGCACCAGCAAGAGGTACAGGGGCATCAGGAGTGTCCGAAGAGTGGTCTAAACACAAGGCAGGGTCAGAATGGGGTGCGGTATCAAGAAGGGGCCCGGGGGTAGTGGTTTCATGGACTAGGGCTGCCATGGTTAGGTTACTCCTTTGCTTTTTGTTTTTAAGAAAAAAAAAGAAAGAAGAAAAGAAAATAAAAACAAAAAAAAGAATAAAAAAAGGGGGGAGCGGGGAGGAATAGTTCCCAGGAGGAATGAAAGGGCCGGAAATCTCCCTCCGCGCCCAAGAGGACTCGACACCGCTAGTAGCGCAGATGCAGCATGGAACCCGTGCCATACCCTACCCTTCATGCCAGTAAACCAGCAATCCGGGATAGCAACCTCACATCTGCCGAGCTACCTCGGTGGACAAAAGAGAGGGCGGCCGGATATCCGCCACAAAGCATACCTCCTTCAGCCACCACCCCCGGAATCCGAAAGGTGGCTTCCAGAGATACACCCGTCGCCCAAAAGACACCCAAAGCTACTCCGGGATACCGGAGAGGGATCGGGACATCCCTAGGCAATCCAGATTCCACGGCAAACTACGCCACCGCCAAGAAACCTCAACGGAATGGGATCGACCCCGGTGTCCTTTCCCCTACCTAGGAACTAGCGCGCCTGTGGGAGAAATCACGAAGGCTAAAAAGAGGAAGGGCAAAAGGGAGGGGTGAGGAGGAGGAGGAGGAATGGAAAAAGGGGAGGATGGGGAGGATGGGATAGGGGAGGGGAGAATGGGGGGTAATTAGGTTCGGTCTGAGGAAGAAGACCGACAGGGCTAATTCCTCAGACCAAGAGCCTCTTCACCACGCCAAGGAGCCCCCCTTGAAGAGGCTAAACCCGGAGGATTATACAGCGCCTGGGGGGGATGTGGAAGGCATTCAGGCTTAATTCGGGGAACTGGAGCACAGATCCAATTCCCTAAATCAAGAGCCCCTCACCAACATCAAGGAACCTTCCTTGAGGGGAAGGGTTATACAGCACTGTTAAGATCTGAGTATTATTATTATAATCAAAAAGAAGCGCTAATTATTATTATTATTATTATAATCAAGGGGGAAGCGCTAAACCCGTAGGATTATACAGCGCCTGTGGGGGGATGTGGAAGGTATTCAGGCTTAATTCAGGAAACTGGAGCACAGATCCAATTACCTGAATCAAGAGCCCCTCACCAGCATCAAGGAGCCTTCCTTGAGGGGAAAGAAGCGCTAAGCCACAAGGGCTATACAGCTAAGATCTGAGTAAAGGCCGATATTAGTATTCTTTTATTTTTACAGCCCTTGTGGTTTAGCGCTTTTTTGATAATTTTTATTTTTACTATTTAAAAACTTTCTTTTTTAGACTGTGGAGGAACGACGAAGTCGAATTCATGGGTCATAATTGTAATATTAGCGTCTCCCCATATATCAAGAGATTTCAGTTGTACTATAGAGGAAGAATGAGTTGCCCTGGCTGGACCCACATTAGGGGTGAAGGTATGTACTGTATAAGCATAACTATGCACTAGACCCACAAGGGTCATACAGTGCAATGTACTATATATATCATCAAGAAAGCGCTAATCTTAATAGGGTCACAGCGCTGCAGAGCAGAGGGATGCAACATCAATACTGCATATAAAAGTAGTGATTGAACGATTATGTGAATCAAGAACACACTCCCACAACCTTACCTATATCACACCTCCCTTCTCCACTGTATTATTATAGTCAAGGGGGAGCGCTAAACCCATAGGATTATGCAGCGCCTGTGGGGGGGGGGGGAATGTGGAGGATTAATTCAGGGAACAGGAGCACAGATCCAATTCCCTAGATTAAGAGCCCCTCACCAACATCAAGGAACCTTCCCTGAGAAGCATTATAATAATAATAATCATAAGAAAGCGTTAAACCCACAAGGATCACCCATTCTCCATTATTATTATTATTATAATCAAGGGGGAAGCGCTAAACCCGGAGGATTATACAGCGCCTGGGGGGGGGGGATGTGGAAGGCATTCAGGCTTAATTCGGGGAACTGGAGCACAGATCCAATTCCCTAAATCAAGAGCCCCTCACCAACATCAAGGAACCTTCCTTGAGGGGTAGAGGTAAGACAGAATGTAGGATTTTGGAAGAGCAAGGATTATTATTATTATAATCAAGGGGGAAGCGCTAAACCCGGAGGATTATACAGCGCCTGGGGGGGGGATGTGGAAGGCATTCAGGCTTAATTTGGGGAACTGGAGCACAGATCCAATTCCCTAAATCAAAGGAAGAGCAAGGAGGTTTCAGAGTGGGTAGGGGATGTGTAGATCAAGTGTTTACATTGAAGCATATATGTGAACAGTATTTAAAGGTAGGGAAGTTTTTATTGCATTTATGGATTTAGAAAAGGCATATGATAGAGTGGATAGGGGAGCAATGTGGCAGATGTTGCAAGTATATGGAATAGGTGGTAAGTTACTAAATGCTGTAGAGAGTTTTTATGAGGATAGTGAGGCTCAGGTTAGGGTGTGTAGAAGAGAGGGAGACTACTTCCCGGTAAAAGTAGGTCTTAGACAGGGATGTGTAATGTCACCATGGTTGTTTAATACATTTATAGATGGGGTTGTAAAAGAAGTAAATGCTAGGGTGTTCGGGAATTAACACAGTTACTTTTTGCTGATGATACTGTGCTTATGGGAGATTCTAAAGAAAAATTGCAAAGGTTAGTGGATGAGTTTGGGAATGTGTGTAAAGATAGAAAGCTGAAAGTGAACATAGAAAAGAGTAGGGTGATGAGGGTATCAAATGATTTAGATAAAGAAAAATTGGATATCAAATTGGGGAGGAGTATGGAAGAAGTAAATGTTTTCAGATACTTAGGAGTTGACGTGTCGGCGGATGGATTTATGAAGGATGAGGTTAATCATAGAATTGATGAGGGAAAAAAGGTGAGTGGTGCATTAGGTACATGTGGAGTCAAAAAACGTTATCTATGGAGGCAAAGAAGGGAATGTATGAAAGTATAGTAGTACCAACACTCTTATATGGGTGTGAAGCTTGGGTGGTAAATGCAGCAGCGAGGAGACAGTTGGAGGCAGTGGAGATGTCCTGTCTAAGGGCAATGTGTGGTGTAAATATTATGCAGAAAATTCGGAGTGTGGAAATTAGGAAAAGGTGTGAAGTTAATAAAAGTATTAGTCAGAGGGCAGAAGAGGGGTTGTTGAGGTGGTTTGGTCATTTAGAGAGAATGGATAAAAGTAGAATGACATGGAAAGCATATAAATCTTTAGGGGAAGGAAGGTGAGGTAGGAGTCGTCCTCGAAAAGGTTGGAGAGAGGGGGTAAAGGAGGTTTTGTGGGCAAGGGACTTGGACTTCCAGCATGCGTGAGCATGTTAGATAGGAGTGAATAGAGACGAATGGTACTTGGGACCTGACGATCTGTTGGAGTGTGAGCAGGGTAATATTTAGTGAAGGGATTCAGGGAAACCGGTTATTTTCATATAGTCGGACTTGAGTCCTGGAAATGGGAAGTACAATGCCTGCACTTTAAAGGAGGGGTTTGGGATATTGGCAGTTTGGAGGGATATGTTGTGTATCTTTATACGTATATGCTTCTAAACTGTTGTATTCTGAGTACCTCTGCAAAAACAGTGATTATGTGTGAGTGTGGTGAAAGTGTTGAATGATGAAAGCATTTTCTTTTTGGGGATTTTTTTTCTTTTTTGGGCCACCCTGCCTCGGTGGGAGACGGCCAACTTGTTGGAAAAAAAAATGTATTTTTTTTAGTGTTTATTGCAACTGTGCTACTGTTCCCACACAGGTGACACTCGGAGCAAGAGTGGTGTGGCTGGTAAGACAACACAAGACTTTGTGAATAAAGCCTTCGCTAGTGGCCTCATCAGTCAGCAGGATGCACAAAAATGGCTCCAGTCATAGTCGCTTCATACTACTAGTCACTGACCCACCAAAAGGATTTCAAAATGGGCCTGTAAATGCTAGCTTAAAGGTGAAACTAAGACAGTAATGAGTATAAACTACGACTTACCAATGCTTCAAAATATGATTTATTACCTATATAATGTATTCTATTTACAATAATTAAAATTACATTCATAGCACTAAATCCAGAGAGGTCATATAGCACCTATGGCATGGAAGGTAATTAGGTGTGATCCAAGGAAGTGGAATGTAGGTCTGACTCCTTAGATAAAAGAATCCTTTCACCAGCATCATGCACCCCTCTTAGAATTAAAATACATGTAATGTGGTAACAGATGGATCACTTATTGTGTATAACTGATATACAAATAAATATGTAACATGCTGTTACTGCATTATAACAATTGAATACCTTTTTAATGCATTCCTGGAGAAGTGCCAAACCTGGAGGGGTCATAAAGCACCTGGAAAATGAAAACTTATTCGGACAGATCCAAAGGAAGGTAGTGTGGCTGTAATTCCATGGATCATAAGACCTTCACCAGCATCAGGACACTTGGGTCCTGTCCGATCCTATACAGTGTACCCCCGGTTTTCATCCTTAATCCGAGAAGGCTGGTCGAAATCCGAAATGGACGAAAACCAAAGTAATATTTTCCATAAGAAATAATGTAAATCCAATTAATTCATTCCAGACACCCAAAAATATTAACAAAAAATAAATTAAGTTAGTAAATGAACTAGGCATTAAAAAACACAATAAAAAGTAAAATACATTCACAGTACATTCATTACTTACCTTAAAATATTTGTAGTCTTAATGTAGGGCGAGAGGCGAGTAGTATACTTGTTTGTAAGAAGTCAATGTAGGTAGCCAGTACCTATATTGTGGCCCAGAGCCATATTACCATCGACATACCATGTTCACCGAGTTTAATCGTTTCTAACAACTACCTTTAGATGCCATCATAAAAAAGGGAGAAGTAATGAATAATTCATGCCGAAAATTGTAAACAAAAGCGTTATGTATTAAGAGCGGTGACTGGGCCAATGCAGATTCATATGTTTAATGCTGGACCAGGAAAAATGTAATGGTTTCCCTCCACTGACTACCACCCCTCCATAGCATATAAACACTGCATGTTTAAATGCTTTGTAACATGTTTCTTATATAATTTTGAAGAAAATATCATAGATGGATTAATGAAGATGTCTATATTAACATAATATAAGACATAGAATTGATGAGGGAAAAAAGGTGAGTGGTGCATTGAGGTATATGTTGAGTCAAAAAAACGTTATCTATGGGGACAAAGAAGGGAATGTATGAAAGTATAGTAGTACCAACACTCTTATATGGGTGTGAAGCTTGGGTGGTAAATGCAGCAGCGAGGAGACGGTTGGAGGCAGTGGAGATGTCCTGTTTAAGGGCAATGTATTATTATAATCAAAAAGAAGCGCTAAGCCACAAGGGCTATACAGCGCTGCAGGGTAGGGAAGGAAGCAAGGGAATTGGATGGCAGAAGGGAGGGGGGATGATCAGCAGGTTACAGAAAACAGCGGGGCAGGGGATAGTACGGGGGTAGAGGGTAGCAAGAGATTCAAGTAGAAAGGGCTGAAAGTATCAGAATTTGTGAAGTAAGTCAGTCGTTGTCAAAAAGTCAATGAGAGAGTCCGGATGAAAGGTGGGTCCATCAGCGAGAAGGGAAGGTAAAGAGAGAGCAGCGGGGCGAAGACGACGACAGAGGTAAATTCTGCGTGCTCGTTGATAAAGTGGGCAGTCCAACAGAATGTGGCTGACTGATAATGGAGCTTGGCAATTCTCACAGAGAGGAGCAAGACGCCTCTCCATGAGATATCCATGAGTAAGACGAGTATGGCCAATGCGAAGACGGGAGAGAGTAGTCTCCCAACCTCGACACTGGTGATAAGAAGACGGCCAGTAACCTATACTCGGTTTAATAGACTGAAGTTTGTTGCCGAGCATAGTAGACCAACGTTGTTGCCAACGGGTGTGAAGGTGGGAAGATATTACAGCAAAATAGTCCGTACATGGAATACCTCTATAAGAAACTGGTAGGTCATGTACTGCTGACCGCGCAGCAGTGTCTGCCTGTTCATTGCCCTGTACGTCAACATGACCAGGGACCCAACAAAAAACAATATCTTTATGCTTAGTAAAGATGCGGCGTAGCCAAAGTTGGATACGGAGGACTAAGGGGTGAGGTGTATCAAATTTTTGTATAGCCTGTAAAGCACTAAGGGAGTCTGAGACAACCACAAATGATGACACAGGCATAGATGCAATACGGATAAGCGCTGTAAGGATGGCATATAATTCAGCAGTAAAAATACTAGCTGAAGATAGTAAATGCCCTTGTACGACGCTGTCCGGAAACACTGCTGCGAATCCTACGCCGTCAGAAGACTTAGAGCCATCTGTGTACACAGCAATGGCATGAGAATGAGAGTGAAAGTGGTCAAGAAAAAGAGAGCGGGAAGCGACCGTAGACAGTTGGGCTTTCGAGCAAGGGAGGGAGAAAGAACAGACTCGAACAGCTGGAACTTCCCAGGGGGGTAGGGAAAAGTGAGATGCTACATGTACATAGAAAGGTGGTAGTTGAAGAGAAGACAAGAGCGAATGAAGGCGAAGAGAGAAGGGACGGAGTAAGCAGGGGCGGCGAACAAATAAAGAATGTCTACTAATATCAGTGACCATTCTATAAATGGAAGGATTGCGGAGATCATGAGAGCGTACATAGTAGCGCAGGCAATGGGCATCACGGCGATCGGATAAGGATGGAACGTTCGCTTCTGCATAGAGGCTTTCGACAGGGGAAGAGCGAAAAGCACCAAGGCATAAACGTAATCCTTGGTGATGAATGGGGTTAAGGCTAGAGAGAGTAGCAGGAGATGCCGCTGAATAGATCTGGTCACCATAATCAAGTTTCGATAAAATAAGGGTGGAATGTAGGTGAAGGAGGGTTCGACGATCAGCTCCCCACGAAAGATGAGCAAGGGTTTTAAGAAGGTTCAGCCGGCTGTGACAAGTTGCCTTCAGAGAGGTAATGTGAGGTTTCCAGGATAACCTACGATCAAAGAGGAGGCCCAGAAACTTGACTGTATCACGTTCAGGGATACGTGAGCCATAGAGGTACAAAGGATGATCGGAGATGACAGAGCGTCTAGTGAAAGTGATTTGGTGGGTTTTAGTGCTGGAAAATTTAAACCCATGTGTGGTGGCCCAATTGGAAACACGGTCGACTGCATGCTGGAGAGAAACTGTAAGGAGGTGACAGTCAGCGCCTGCACAGGCAATAGCGAAGTCATCAACATAGAGTGATGACCAAATATTTGATGGAAGACTAGAGGCCAAATCATTAATAGCAAGGAGAAAAAGTGTTGTGCTCAGAACACATCCCTGGGGGACACCTTCAGCTTGGATAAAGTCCGGGGAGAGCACATTATTAACCCGAACACGGAAATGCCTGTCAGTTAAAAAGTTCTTAAGGAAGGATGGTAGATTGCCTCGAAGGCCTAAGGAGTGGGCTTGGGCTAAAATATTATACCTCCAAGTTGTGTCATATGCCTTCTCAAGGTCAAAAAATATGGCAATAACTGAGTGGTTATTCGCAAAGGCATTACGAACATACGTATCCAAGCGCAGTAAGGGGTCTATGGTAGAACGTCCCTTACGAAAGCCATATTGACGAGTGGAGAGACTGTTGTGTGTCTCTAAATACCACACTAAACGTCTATTTACTAGACGTTCCATTACTTTGCAAACTGCACTGGTAAGAGCAATGGGACGATAGTGGGAGGTTTCATGTCCCGTAGTGCCTGGTTTGCGGAAAGGGAGAACAATGGCGGATTTCCACAGCTGTGGAAGAACTCCTTGTGACCAAATAAGATTGTAAAGGCGTAATAGGACTGCAAGGGCTGACTGATGTAAATGTTGTAGCATACGAATATGAATGTCGTCGGGCCCAGCTGCCGATGATCGACAAGCTGAGAGTGTTGCCTCCAGTTCTTGAAGTGTAAAAGGCACATTATACTGTTCTTCTCTGAGAGAAGAAAAGTCCAAGGGTGCTAACTCTCTGGCAGACTTTGAGGAAAGAAATGAGGGGCATAGATGGAGTCCCTGAGAAATACGGACCAGATGATTGCCAATTTCATTGGCAACATCTAGTGGGTTTGCTATATCAACACCGGCAACCCGCAGAACAGGAGCCGGGTCAGGAGAATATTTACCACTCAGTTTTCGTACTTTTTTCCAGACTGCACTCATAGAGGAAGCAGAGGTGATGGTGGAGACATAATCTCGCCAGCAAGTGCGTTTAGCGTCACGGATGACACGGCGAGCGATCGCACGCTTCTGTTTAAAATCAAGGAGTCGCTCTGTGGTTCTATTGTACCGGTACCTGCCCCATGCAGCGCGTTTCAAACGTACTGCACGAGCACAAGCAGGAGACCACCAAGGCACGCATTTCTGAGAATGCCTGCCCGAAGTTTGGGGTATAGAATGAGAAGCTGCGGTGAAAACGGAGGACGAGAAGAGGTGTAAAAGCTCATCGATGGAGGACGAAGAAGGAACCTCTTTAAAAACAGTCAGGTGTGAGTAAAGGTTCCAATTTGCCCGATTAAATTGCCAGCGTGGGGTGCGAAGAGGTGGCGAATATGAAGGGGAAGTAAGAATGATTGGGAAATGATCACTGTCATGTAAGTCCGGGAGAACAGACCAAGTAAAGTCTAATGCGGTGGAGGAAGAGCAAACTGAGAGATCGATGCAAGAGAGAGTATGAGTCCGAGGATCAAAATGGGTGTGAGTACCTGTATTTAAAACATGGAGGGGGTGGGTGGCAAGAAAAGCCTCTAACTGAATTCCTCGGGAATCACAGTGAGACCCTCCCCAGAGGAAATGGTGGGCATTAAAATCACCAAGTAACAGAATCGGTGGCGGTAATGACGAAACAAGGAAGGCAAAATCCGGAATAGATAATGCCCGAGAAGGAGAGAGATATAAAGAACAGAGCGTATACCACCTATGTAAGTGGATACGGGCTGCTGTGTAATGCAGCGAAGTATGAACAAATAGCTGATGGTACGGAATATCAGTGCGGAGAAGAAGGGCACTTTCATTAAAGGTCCCATCAGGAAAAGGATCTGAAGAATACAATAAATTATAGCCTGAGATGTGAGAAATAACAGCAGAGTGTAATTTTGGTTCTTGTAAGCAAACACCAACAGGGGCAAACTGGGAGAGTAACATCTGAAGCTCACCCCGATTACCCCTGAGGCCGCGTATATTCCACTGTAAAAAGGCCATGATTGGCAATGATAGAGATACTTGAAATCCGCAGGTAAGGGTTCCTACGGACTAGAAGGGTTAGAAAAGTCCACATGCGGAGGCAGTGGAAAATGTTCAAGCAGCGAAGGAACGGTGCGCTGTGAAGAAAGGAGTTGCGCAGATGGAGCAGAGGAGAGAGAAAGAGCGGAAGGTGGATCAGTGTCCATTGATGGTTTGGTCTCTGCAATATATTCAGAGATTGCTTCAAGTGTTTCGGAATTCAGAGATGTCGTATGGGAGACAATATTGGGAATGGTAGGGGGAGGATGAGTAAAGATTGGAACTGTATTGGACTGTACCAAGGTAGGGGGGGGCGAAAGGGTGGAGGGAACTGGAGAAGCGTGGCAGGGGACAGAAGAGACAGGAACCTGGGAGGTGGCAGAAGAGGAAGAAACTTGGGAGGGAACAGGGGAGGAAGGTACATTACGAGGAGGAGGGTGAACCTCTGCACTTGTAACTGAGCCAGTGAGAGGGGAAGAACTAGGGACAGAGACAGGGAGGGTAAAATGAGGAGGTGGAAGATGGGTAGGAGGTGTTACCGGACCTTTTTTTGACTTTTGAGAAGTAGAGGGACGATTGGGAAGAGGTGTCGTACGAGGTCTCGTCGATACTGAGGCTTGTAAGAGAGAACTCGAAGAAGCGAGATTAGACTGAGGCGTTGAAGTAGGGACGTCTGAGCCGAGGACAGCAAAAGGATTAGATACAGGAGTGATTATGGGAGAGGTAACCACAGAGGTGGGTGTAGAAGATGGGATACCAGAAGTGGGGGGACGTTTTGAAACACGGGAATAAGAAACACGTGGGAGTCTCCCTTGGAGGCGGAGATGAGAAACTGCCATGGCATAAGGGAGACCTTCTGTCTCTTTGAGGTAACGGATTTCCCGCTCGTTTAAATAGACCTGACAACGGCGAGAGTACGAAGGGTGAGCCTCATGACAGTTAAGGCAAGAGGGAGATCGATTGCAAGACGTATTAGAATGGTCATCGGCACCACAGACTGGGCATTCGGCGATAGATCTGCAATATTTCGCTGGATGGCCAAATCGCCAGCAATTTCTACACTGTTGTGGTGTAGGGATCACCTTTCGAACTTGTAACCGATGTCCTGCTATATAAACTGAGGATGGGAGTTCTCGGCTGTCAAAAGTTAAACGAGCCACATTGCTAGGGTATCGTCTCCGCCCACGGGCAGGAAGAACGTAAGTGTCTACCTTGAGGATTGGGAGATCTTGGAGTTCCAGCTGTTCTAGAATGTCGGTGCCACATGTCTGGAAATTTTGTTGAACTATGGTATGGGGCAGAATAACGGTACCACTACAAGAATTGAGGGAATGATGTTTTTCAAGGGTGACAGGAACAGTATCTATATGGGAAAGACGAGAGAGCTCACGAGCCTGGGTAGCATTCTGTACAGTAATGATGCGCGTACCGCTCTTAAGAGCATGAAAAGAAATATCTTTACCAACATGGCGTAGGAGTGCCTTGCCAATACTATGGTCAGAAAGATAGGCAGTAGAGGAAGTTGGTCGTAAAGTGAAGAATTTAGTCCACTGTTCAGTCTGAAACTGAGCGTGGAAAGGTAGTGAAGGACGTGTCGATCGTTTCTGAGAAGAACGAGAAGGTGAAGGTGGAGAAGTATCATCAGCAGGTAATTGTCGTTGACGTTTAGGCGTGGGACCAGAGTTGGTCCGACGTGGAACGGGTCGGCGATTTGAAAATTGCCGCACCGTAGAGGGAGAGGCCGGAAGCATAGTCAGAGGAGAGCGAAGGTCTGATAAATCGAAGGAGTCAGTCGAGGCCTCAGTACCTGAAGCGGGTGAGGAAACAGCACCGGCAATAGGTACAGAGGCATGAGGAATGTCTGAAGAGTGGTCCAAAGACGAGGCGGGGTCAGAACGGGGTGCGGTATCAAGAAGGGGCCCGGGGGTACCAGGTTCATGGACTAGGGCTGCCATGGTTAGGTTACTTCTTTCTTTTTGTTTTTAAGAAAAAAAAAGAAAGAAGAAAAGAAAATAAAAATAAAAAAAAGAAAAAAAAAGGGGGGACCGGGGAGGGATAGTTCCTAGGAGGAATGAAAGGGCCAGAAATCTCCCTCCGCGCCCAAGAGGACTCGACACCGCTAGTAGCGCAGATGCAGCATGGAACCCGTGCCATACCCTACCCTTCATGCCAGTAAACCAGCAATCTGGGATAGCAACCTCACATCTGCCGAGCTACCTCGGTGGACAAAAGAGAGGGCGGCCGGATATCCGCCACAAAGCATACCTCCTTCAGCCACCACCCCCGGAATCCGAAAGGTGGCTTCCAGAGATACACCCGTCGCCCAAAAGACACCCAAAGCTACTCCGGGATACCGGAGAGGGATCGGGACATCCCTAGGCAATCCAGATTCCACGGCAAACTACGCCACCGCCAAGAAACCTCAACGGAATGGGATGGACCCCGGTGTCCTTTCCCCTACCTAGGAACTAGCGCGCCTGTGGGAGAAATCCCAAAGGACAAAAAGAGGAAGGGCAAAAGGGAGGAGTGGGGAGGAGGAGGAGGAAAGGAAAAAGGGGAGGATGGGGAGGATGGGATAGGGGAGGGGAGATTGGGGGGTAATTAGGTTCGGTCTGAGGAAGAAGACCGATAGGTCTAATTCCTCAGACCAAGAGCCTCTTCACCACGCCAAGGAGCCCCCCTTGAAGAGGAATCTATAGGGGAAGGAAGGCGGGGTAGGGGTCGTCCTCGAAAGGGTTGGAGAGAGGTGGTAAAGGAGGTTTTGTGGGCAAGGGGCTTGGACTTCCAGCAAGCGTGCATGAGCGTGTTAGATAGGAGTGAATGGAGACAAATGGTACTTGGGACCTGACGATCTGTTGGAGTGTGAGCAGGATAATATTTAGTGAAGGGATTCAGGGAAACCGGTTGTATTTTCATATAGTCGGACTTGAGTCCTGGAAATGGGAAGTACAATGCCTGCACTTTAAAGGAGGGGTTTGGGATATTGGCCGTTTGGAGGGATATGTTGTGTATCTTTATATGTGTATGCTTCTAAACTGTTGTATTCCGAGCACCTCTGCAAAAACAGTGATAATGTGCGAGTGTGGTGAAAGTGTTGAATGATGATGTAAGTATTTTCTTTTTGGGGATTTTCTTTCTTTTTTGGGTCACCCTGCCTCGGTGGGAGACGGCCGACTTGTTGAGAAAAAAAAAATAAGACATTTAATGTGCCCAAGAGCGAGCTACGAACGTACGAGTGGCTCAGGCAGACAAGTCTGGTACGGACAATTTCCGAGCAGATGTATGAAACCTGGGGTATAATTTCACTGAAAAAAGTGGTTGAAATCCGAATTGTATGATATCCGCACTGGACGAAATCTGAGGGTCCACTGTATGTTGTTTCTCTGAAGGGCCTACCACTTTCCATGAAACAATCAATGTATGTAGTCCATGAAGTCACTGAGGCAGCCTTTGCTCCAGCTTCTACCTGTTCACAATCCATGACTTCAACATGACTAGGCACCAATAGACCTGTCCTTGTGTCGAGAATACGGAAAAGACACACACACACAAAGTAATCATTATAATTTTTTTTTTTTTTAGCTTAATAATCAGTTCCTCCCAAGGCTGGGTGACTCAAAGAAAACACATTCACCAGCATTCACTCACCTGTCTTTCCAGAAGTGTACCGACATGAAATTTAGATTACCCCTTTGACTGCAACATCCCAACCCCTCCTTTAGAGTGCAAGCATTACCCTTTCCACCACCAGAACTCAAGTCTGGCTTACTGGTTTCCTGAATCCCTTCATAAAAGTTATTGCTCACACTCCAACAGATAACTACATCATAATATAATTAAACTAAGTGTTCGTGGGGGTAATGGAGAGTGCAAAAATGAAAATATAATCCAAGTTAGTGCATTTAGTTAGTTCTGTTAAAAAGTCAAAGGGAGAATGTGTCCATGGTGGTACTTTCCACTAGGTCAATTAGAATAAGTGTGCTGGGGTGCTGCAGACATCAGAAGTGAATTTTACATGCCACTGATAGACAGGACACACTAAGATATGGTGAACTGACAATCCAACTTGTAACCTGACAATCCTAGCAGAGTGGTGCCAGGGATTTTTCCATGAGATGTCCCTGAGCACGCTGAGTGGCCGATTCACAGGTGGAAATTAAGAAAAAAAAAAAAACTCTTGCCTCCATTCACTCTGATCTGATACACTCTCACAAGTCTGTTAGATGTTAATGCTCCTAGCACTGAGTCGAAGCATTCTAAAACCTAACTACCCAAGGAGGGTATCAGTAAACCTGTTTTACTACTATCTACTCACCGATGAAGTGTATTGCCTACTGACAGGCTGCAACTCCAGGGGTATGCTTACCTTTCAAGATAAAGAAAACAAAGTATATAAGGCTCCATGCATGGCAATCATAGATGGGTAGGCCTTAGTATCCACAGCCAATGTAGCCTATGTTATCAACTTAGATTGCAATCTCCACTGCACAGGTGACAGGGATTTTATATCTCATACCTGGTCCTTTTCTTGGCCATTTTTCTCTCGCTGAATGTATTAAATTATGCTTGCACAGTTAGATGCTTGCATGTTATTTAAATTATTATTATTATTATAATCAAAAAAGAAGCGCTAAGCCACAAGGACTATACAGCGCTGCAGGGCAGGAAGGAAGCGAGGGCATCAGGTGGCAACAGGGAGATGAATGAGTAATAGGTTACGGATAACAGCGGGGCAGTGGATGGTGAAAGGGTAAAGGGCAGCAAGAGACTGAACTAGAAAGGGCTGAGGGGAGTGCGAAAAGTATCATCAGAGTTTGTGGAGTAAATCAGTCGTTGTCAAGAAGTCAATGAGAGAGTCAGGATTAAAGGAGGGTCCATCAGCAAGAAGGGAAGGTAAAGAGAGAGTAGTAGAACAAAGACGACGTTGGAGGTAAATTCTGCGTGCTCGTTGATAGAGAGGGTAGTCTAACAGAATGTGGCTAATCGATACTGGAACTTGACACTGCTCACAGAGAGGAGCAGGGTGCCTCTCCATGAGATACCCATGAGTAAGACGAGTGTGGCCAATGCGAAGGCGGGAGAGAGTGGTCTCCCAACCTCGGCACTGATGACAAGAAGACGGCCAGTAACCTATGCTCGGTTTAATAGAATGAAGTTTGTTACCGAGCAGAGTTGACCAACGTTGTTGCCAACGGGTGCGAAGGTGGGTAGCTATTGTAGCAAAATAGTCAAGAAATGGGACACCTCGATAGGAAATTGGTAGGTCATGTACTGCTGACCGCGCAGCAGTGTCTGCCTGTTCATTGCCCTGTATGTCGACATGACCAGGGACCCAACAAAAAACAATATCTTTATGTTTGGTAGAGATACGGCGTAGCCAAAGTTGGATACGGAGAACTAGGGGATGAGATGTATCAAATTTTCGTATAGCCTGTAGAGCACTAAGGGAGTCTGAGACTACTACAAATGATGACATAGGCATAGATGCGATACGAATAAGTGCTGCAAGAATGGCATACAGTTCAGCAGTAAAAATGCTAGCTGAAGATAGTAAATGTCCCCGCACGACGCTGTCCGGAAACACTGCTGCGAATCCGACGCCGTCTGAAGACTTAGAGCCATCTGTGTACACAGCAGTGGCATGAGAATGGGAATGGAAATGATCAAGAAAAAGAGAGCGGGAAGCCACCGTAGGCAGTTGAGCTTTCGAGCAAGGGAGTGAGAAAGAACAGACCCGAACAGCTGGAACTTCCCAGGGGGGTAGGGAAAAGTGAGATGCTACATGAACATATAAAGGTGGTAACTGAAGGGAAGACAAGAGTGAATGTAGGCGAAGAGAAAAGGGACGGAGCAAACAGGGGCGGCGAACGAATAAAGAATGTCTACTAATATCGGTGACGATTCTATAAATGGAAGGATTGTGTAGATCGTGAGAGCGTACATAGTAGCGAATTCAATGGGCATCACGGCGATCAGACAAGGATGGAACATTCGCTTCTGCATAGAGGCTCTCAACAGGGGAAGAGCGAAAAGCACCAAGGCACAAACGTAAACCTTGGTGATGGATAGAGTTAAGGCTAGAGAGAGTAGCAGGAGAGGCCGCGGAATAAATCTGGTCACCATAATCGAGTTTCGATAAAACGAGGGCTGAATGTAGGCGAAGCAGAGTTCGACGATCAGCTCCCCAGGAAAGATGAGCAAGGGTTTTAAGAAGGTTTAGCCGGCTGTGACAAATTGCCTTCAGAGAGGTTATGTGAGGTTTCCAGGATAACCGACGGTCAAAGAGAAGGCCTAGAAACCTGACTGTATCACGTTCGGGGATACGGGAGCCATAGAGGTACAAAGGATGATCGGAGATAACAGAGCGTCTAGTGAAAGTAATTTGGTGAGTTTTGGTACTTGAAAATTTAAACCCATGCGTGGTGGCCCAAGTGGAAACACGGTCGACCGCATGCTGGAGAGAAACTGCAATAAGATGACAGTCAGCGCCTGCACAAGCAATAGCGAAGTCATCAACATAGAGTGATGACCAAACATTGGGTGGAAGAACAGAGGCCAAATCATTTATAGCAAGGAGAAAAAGTGTTGTGCTTAGAACACATCTCTGAGGGACACCTTCAGCTTGGACGAAGTCCGGGGAAAGAACATTATTGACTCGAACACGGAAATGTCTGTCAGTTAAAAAGTTCTTAAGGAAGGATGGTAGATTGCCTCGGAGGCCTAAGGAATGGGCCTGGGCCAAAATATTATACCTCCAAGTTGTGTCATATGCCTTCTCAAGGTCAAAAAATATGGCAATAACTGAGTGATTATTCGCAAAGGCATTACGAACATACGTATCCAAGCGAAGTAAGGGGTCTATGGTAGAACGACCCTTACGAAAGCCATATTGACTAGCGGAGAGACTGTTGTGTGTCTCTAAATACCACATTAAACGTCGATTTACGAGACGTTCCATCACTTTGCAAACTGCACTAGTAAGAGCGATGGGGCGATAGTGGGAGGCATCATGTCCAGTAGTACCCGGTTTGCGGAAAGGAAGAACAATGGCAGATTTCCACAGCTGGGGAAGAACTCCTTGTGCCCAAATAAGATTGAAGAGGTGTAAGAGGACTACAAGGGCTGACCGATGTAAATGTTGTAACATACGAATATGAATGTCGTCAGGCCCAGCTGCCGATGATCGGCAAGCTGAGAGCGTTGCCTCCAGTTCTTGAAGTGTAAAAGGCACATTATACTGTTCTTCTCTGAGAGAAGAAAAGTCCAAGGGCACTAACTCTCTGGCAGACTTTGAGGAAAGAAACGAGGGGCATAGATGGAGCCCTCGGGATATACGGACCAGATGTGTGCCAAGTTCAATGGCAACGTCGAGAGGGTTTGCTACATCAACACCAGCGACCCGTAGAACAGGAGCTGGGTCAGGAGAGTATTTACCACTCAATTTCCTCACTTTTTTCCAGACTGCACTCATAGAAGAAGCAGAGGTGATGGTGGAAACATAGTCTCGCCAACAAGTGCGTTTAGCTTCACGGATGACACGGCGAGCGATCGCACGCTTCTGCTTAAAATCAAGAAGTCTCTCAGCGGTTCTATTGTACCGGTACCTGCCCCATGCAGCACGCTTCAAACGTACTGCACGAGCACAAGCGGGAGACCACCAAGGCACGCACTTCTGAGAATGCCTGCCTGAGGTTTGGGGTATAGAATGAGAAGCTGCGGTATAAACTGACGTCGAGAAGATGTGTAGGAGCTCATCAATGGAGGATGAAGAAGGAACCTCACTAAAAGCAGTGAGGTGTGAGTAAAGATCCCAATTTGCCCGATCAAATTGCCAGCGAGGGCTACGGAAAGGTGGTGAATAGGAAGGAGAAGTAAGAATGATCGGAAAATGATCGCTGTCATGTAAGTCTGGTAGAACAGACCAGGTGAAGTCTAGTGCAGTGGAGGAAGAGCAGACTGATAGATCGATGCAAGAGAGAGTATGAGTACGAGGATCAAAATGGGTGGGAGTACCTGTATTTAAAACATGGAGGGGGTGAGAGGCGAGAAAAGCCTCCAACTGAATGCCACGTGAGTCACAATGAGACCCCCCCCAGAGGAAATGGTGGGCATTAAAATCACCAAGTAACAGAAGTGGTGGTGGTAAGGATGAAACAAGAAAGGCAAAGTCTGGGATAGAAAATGCTCGAGAAGGAGAGAGATATAAAGAACATATTGTAAACCACTTATTCAAGTGGATACGGGCTGCAGTGTAATGCAGCGAGGTATGGACAAATAGCTGACAGTACGGAATATCATTGCGTAGAAGAAGGGCACTTTCATTAAAGGTCCCATCTGAGAAAGGATCCGAAGAATACAATAAATTATAGCCTGAGATAGGTTGGAAAACAGCCGAGTGTAATTTTGGTTCTTGTAAGCAAGCACCAACAGGGGAAAACCTGGAAAGCAACATCTGAAGCTCACCCCGATTACCCCTGAGGCCGCGGATATTCCACTGTAAATAGGCCATGATTGGCGATGAAGAAAATATCAGGAATCTGTAGGTAAAGGCACCTACGGACTAGAGGGGTTAGAAAAGTCAACATGTGGTGGCATTGGAAGATGTTCAAGTAGCGAAGGAACGGAGCGTTGCGAAGAATGGGGTTGTGAAGATGGAGGAGAGGGAAGAGAAGGAACAGGAAGTGAATCAGTGTCCATTGAAGGTTTAGTCTCTGCAATATATTCTGAAATGGCTTCAAGTGTTTCTGAATTCAAAGATGTATGGGAAACCATATTGGAGATAGGAGGAGGAGGGTGAGTAAAGATTGGGACAGTAATGGACTGTACCAAAGTAGAGGGGGAGGGAAAAGTGTAAGGGACTGGAGATGAAGTGTGGGGGGGGACAGAAGAGGTAGAAACCTGGGAGGTGACAGAAGAGGGAGAAACTTGGGAGGGGACGGGGGTGGAAGGCATAGTACGAGGAGGAGGGTGAATCTCCACACTTGTAATAGAGCCAGAGAGAGGGGAAGAACTAGGTACAGAGACTGGAAAGGTAACGTGTGGAGGTGGAAGAAGGGAAGGAAGGGGCAAAGAAGATTTGAGCAATGTGGATTTTTTGGACTTCTGAGTAGAGGGGCGATTGGTATTAGGTGTCGTACGGGGTCTTGTCGATACTGGGGCTTGTGAGGAAGGACGCGAAGATGTGAGAACAGACTGAGTTGTAGTCGGGACGTCAGAGCCAAGGACAGCAAAAGGATTAGATGCCGTAGTGGCTATGGGAGGGGTAACAACAGAGGAGGCTGCAGAAGATGGGACCCCAGAAGTGGGGGGACGTTTGGAAACACGAGAATAAGAAACACGGGGTAGTCTCCCTTGGAGGCGGAGATGAGTAACTGCCATAGCATAAGGGAGACCTTCTGCCTCTTTGAGGCAACGGATTTCACGTTCATTTAAGTAGACCTGGCAACGGCGGGAGTACGAAGGGTGAGCTTCATTACAATTAAGGCAAGATGGAGGTTGACTGCAAGATGTATTAGAATGGTTGTCGGCACCACAGACTGGGCATTCGGCCATAGATCTGCAATATTTCGCTGGGTGACCAAAACGCCAGCAATTTCTACATTGTTGCGGTGTAGGTATCACCTTTCGAACTTGTAACCGATGTCCCGCGACATATACAGAGGACGGGAGTTCTCGGCTGTCAAAAGTTAAACGGGCCACATTGCAAGGGTAACGTCTCCGCCCCCGGGCAGGAAGGACATAAGTGTCTACTTTGAGGATTGGGAGATCCTGGAGTTCTAGCTGTTCAAAAATGTCATTGCCACATGACTGGAAATTCTGTTGGACTATGGTATGGGGCAGAATGACAGTACCACTACAAGAATTGAGAGAAAGATGTTTTTCAATAGTGATAGGAGTAGTATCGATATTCGAAAGGAGAGAAAGATCATGAGCTTGGGTAGCATTCTGGACAGTGACGATACGTGTACCGCTCTTGAGAGCGTGAAATGAAATATCTCTGCCAACATGACGCAGGAGCGCTTTGGCAATACTATGGTCAGAAAGGTAGGCAGAAGAAGAAGTTGGTCTTAAAGTAAAGAATTTAGTCCATTGTGTGGTCCGAAACTGAGCGTGGAGAGGGAGTGCTTGACGTATCGGTCGTTTCCGAGTAGAATGGGAAGGTAACGACGGAGCATCATCAGGAGATTGACGTTGGCGTTTAGGAGTAGGACCGGAGTTGGTCCGGCAGGAAATGGGTGGGCGATTCGAAAATTGCCGTACCGTAGAGGGAGAAGCCGGAAGCATAGTCAAAGGAGAGCGGAGTTCAGACAAATCGAAGGAGTCAGTCGAAGCCCCGGTACCTGAAGCGGGTGAGGAAACAGCACCAGCAAGAGGTACAGGGGCATCAGGAGTGTCCGAAGAGTGGTCTAAACACAAGGCAGGGTCAGAATGGGGTGCGGTATCAAGAAGGGGCCCGGGGGTAGTGGTTTCATGGACTAGGGCTGCCATGGTTAGGTTACTCCTTTGCTTTTTGTTTTTAAGAAAAAAAAAGAAAGAAGAAAAGAAAATAAAAATAAAAAAAAGAATAAAAAAAGGGGGGAGCGGGGAGGAATAGTTCCCAGGAGGAATGAAAGGGCCGGAAATCCCCCTCCGCGCCCAAGAGGACTCGACACCGCTAGTAGCGCAGATGCAGCATGGAACCCGTGCCATACCCTACCCTTCATGCCAGTAAACCAGCAATCTGGGATAGCAACCTCACATCTGCCGAGCTACCTCGGTGGACAAAAGAGAGGGCGGCCGGATATCCGCCACAAAGCATACCTCCTTCAGCCACCACCCCCGGAATCCGAAAGGTGGCTTCCAGAGATACACCCGTCGCCCAAAAGACACCCAAAGCTACTCCGGGATACCGGAGAGGGATCGGGACATCCCTAGGCAATCCAGATTCCACGGCAAACTACGCCACCGCCAAGAAACCTCAACGGAATGGGATGGACCCCGGTGTCCTTTCCCCTACCTAGGAACTAGCGCGCCTGTGGGAGAAATCACGAAGGCTAAAAAGAGGAAGGGCAAAAGGGAGGGGTGAGGAGGAGGAGGAGGAATGGAAAAAGGGGAGGATGGGGAGGATGGGATAGGGGAGGGGAGAATGGGGGGTAATTAGGTTCGGTCTGAGGAAGAAGACCGACAGGGCTAATTCCTCAGACCAAGAGCCTCTTCACCACGCCAAGGAGCCCCCCTTGAAGAGGCATGTTATTTAAAGTCCTGCTAACTACCACTATAGCTCTTACAGAAGTTTTACACACTGTATTTGACATTTACCATCACAAATTTCTGTTTGGTGCCAAATTACATTATTTTATATACGTACACCTACCATCCAACTTACGACCTGCTCGACTTGCGGCCGTGTTTTTTATGCCAAACTTCTGGGAAATAAACAACTATTTGTGTTGTACACAGTGTTTATCCTAAACCTTACAGTATAAAATACAGTAGTAACAACATAAAAAGTAAAGTAAAACATGAAATACCAAAATAAAACAATAAAATAAAGTCATTACAAAAATATTTTGTTGATATTCAGTAGTAAAGTTCGACTTACGACCATTTCGACTTACGACTGGTTTCTCGGAACTGAACTCGGTCGTAAGTCGGATGGTAGGTGTATTTGCAATTTCTACATTAAATACCTACATTTCATTTCCTTTAGTAAACAGAGGATTCATATACCATTCTAATTTCATAACTGACTGATGAAATCATAATGACATGATTGCAAACAAACCATACCACAGGCGGGGTTAGAACCTGCAATCGGAGAGTCTCAAAACTCCAGAAGTCATGTTGACGGCTTTGAGGGGACTTGAGCTAGAGTTCATTACAGCCACGCTAGCTGGAGATTCGTCTGTAAAATATTGCATTTGTGGTCACAGTGGTGCCTATGCTAACCTTCTTATGGTGTATAAATATACCTAGCTGGATGAATCTTATTGTGACTAGCTGGCCCAGTGGCTAACATGACGGTCTGGAGTTTTAAGACTCCGATCGCATGTTCTAACCCCGCCCATGGTATGGTTTGGTTAATTTCATAATAATGTATAACATACAATTAAATTTCCCAGAGGCTTCATTACCCCTGTTTACATCTGATTTACAATAGATTCTGTAACCTAATTTTAACTCTTAACAAAATCATCATAAAGGAAAATTCTCTGCAATAAACTTTTATTCAATTTTAAAAAAGAAGTATATAGCATTTTCATTAGAAAACCTATTAATTAAATTTACTCTTAGTAAGTGCTGGAGGTGGGAAGAATAGTGCCTGCACTCTGAAAGAGGAGTGGGGATGCTGCAGTCAGAGGGTAATCTGAACTGATGCCAGCATACTTCCCAAAAGACAGATTGAATGAATGACAGTAAATGTTTCTTCTTTTGGCAGGAGATGGCTACTAAGATAAAAAAAAAATGTACTTCATAAAACATTTACAGATATGTTAACAGATATTACATTATTATTATTATAATCAAAAAGAAGCGCTAAGCCACAAGGGCTAACAGATATTACAAAAAGCAGTTATATGAAAAAATAAATATTTACCCTCCATGAGATGGAATCCAGTTCTTTCTTACTTTAATACAAAATAATACCTTCATAAGTTTGCAATTTCATTAAGAATTTAAAGACTACAATAAAAAAAAACTGCTAAGTTTTAAAGTTATTTATTAATCTGAATTTTTTTTTTTAACACATCAGCCATCTCCCACCAAAGTAGGGTGACCCCAAAAAAGAAGAAATGCTTTCACTGTTATTCATTCGATCACTGTCTTGCCAGAAGCATGCTAACATTGAAGCACAGATAATCTTTTGAACTACATCTCCACCCTTCCTTCAGAGTGCAGGCACTGTACTATCCACCTCCAGGACTCAAGTCCGGCTAACTTGTTTCCCTGAATCCCTTTATAAATGTTACACATTCCAGCAAGTCAAATCACAAAAAGTACTTGCCTCCACTCCTATCTAACATGCTCACACAAGCCTGTTTGATATCCAAGCCTGTAGCACAGTGTATATTTTACACACACTGTAAATACTTTGTATATAAGTACTTTGTACCTTGTATATAATTCAATTAAGACTGTATACACCATACAACAATATGCAATATTTATTCTCCAGAACCTATATTGCAAGCTCTAATATAGTGTACTGTACTATTTTTCTTTGAAGTTCATGAAAAATGCTTTCCATTACACATTCAAAATTCGTGAATACCACTAAATTCTCTTTGCATAATCATTTTTTTCAGATTTGGCCTCCTTATGTTTTTGAGGCTCTTCAAATTTTGCTTTGATCCTTGGGCAAAGGATATCCATTGAGCCCATTTTGAGCAAAATTCTATGTTTAGTTTTCAGTTTAGGGTTGTTTGCCAACCCAAAAAATAATGTGCACTGCAGAAAATCTAACAAACAAATGAAACTATTGGCAAGAGGTTTTTTAAGAAAAGCTTTAGATAATTAAAGAACTCAAATTAGAAGTTTGCAAATTTAGGGGTTCACCCATAAAGTTAACTTGTCCTCTACTTTATAATTTAACTCTCAAAATATTTTTTTTATACACACAAGCCATCTCCCACTGAGGCAGTGACCCTAATAACGATACGTCATTACTCCTGTACTAATTACTAAAAAAAAAGACAATGGTTCTCAAATTATAAACCGGTTATATCAGTCTTGCATATGAAACTTGAAAAAGCAGCTTTCATTTATACAGATAAAAAAAAAAGTCTGATTATAGGAACAATAATGTTACTAGAGTAACTTGCTTGTGAAGGCTCAAAAGATTTGTGCCTGTCAATATGGCAAATAAAAATTAAAAGAAACTGACAGTACACTGCATTCAAACATAATGATGCAGTAAATACTTTACTTGAAAATACATGAATCCTGTAAGTAATGTGAATAACATTTAAAGAAAAAATACATGAATAATGTAATATGAGCAGCATTACCATGAGAAAAAATACAGTGGTACCTCAGGATACGAACAGCTCAAAATGCGATCAATTATGTAAGTGTATTTATGCAAGTGCTTTTGTAAGTGCATTTTTGAGGGTCTGAAATGGACTAATCTAATTTACATTATTTCTTATGGGAACAAATTCATTCAGTATCAGCACTCGAACAGCCTTCTGGAACAAAAAAAAGTTCGTGTCCCGAGATACCACTGTACATAAATATTACATTGAACAGTAGTAAATGTTAACAAAAATCCATGAATACTGTACATAACTAATATAAATAATATTACCAACAAAAAATATCTCAATGAATACTCTAATATGAAAAACATTATCAACAAAAAATAAATAACTGGTAAAGGTATCAACAGAATATTAAAGGAAAACAGAAAACAGATAAAATTTAGTGTCTAAAACATATTAACTGGAGAAAATAAATATGCAAATAATGAGTAACCACATTAATGATAACCACAGTATTTTTTAAAACAATTTCACTGTATCTCATTCAATCAATCTTACCAGATGGGACCAACATCACAGTTCAGATGAGCGTCCAAACCGTAACATTCTCACCCCCTCCTTCAGAGTGCAAGCAATGCACTCTGAAGATGGTCATACATGAAATCTGCATCCCTTCATAAATGTTACTTTGCTCACACTCCAACAGTTTGTCATCATAAAAACCACTTGCCTCCACCCACTCATTTCTAACACACTCGCACAACAGTACAACAGTAAAATTGCTCCTGAGCAATAAGAGAGGAGTATTCTCTATTTACAAAAGTTAAGAGTTTTCAAGCAATTATAATGAATAACAAGCACAAGCAAGAAATATAAAAAAAAATAAATAAAAAATCTATTGTAGAAATTTGTTTAGCACAATGCAAGTACATGTACTGTACATTTTAAAAAGTATGTACAGTGGAACCTCGACTTACGAGTGTCCCAACATACGAGTTTTTCAAGATACGAGCCATCGCTCGGTCGATTTTTTGGTCTGAGCTACGAGCCAACATCTGAGTTATGAGCGAGCTTCCCCTGCTTCCCCTCCAACCAGAGGGCCCAAGAGAGAAGATAGAAGAATGAAGAAGACGAATGACACCCCCGCCCCGGGGGCCACCGCCGGGTCACCATCTGGAGAAGACCCGGGCCGGAAATACCGGCAAATCTCTAACTAACTAACCCTGCTTCCCCCTCAACCCACACCTCACTTGTTTATCTATGATATCATGATTTAATTCCATGGACATCATCATTATTATATTATTATAATAAGTGAGCTTCAGTTCCCAAAATTAATAATAATAATAATAATAATGGGGAAGTGGAACAGAATTCTTCCTCCGTAAGCCATGCGTGTTGTAAGAGGTGACTAAAATGCTGGGAGCAAGGGGCTAGTAACCCCTTCTCCCGTATAAATTACTAAATTTTAAAAGAGAAACTTTCGTTTTTCTTTTCGGGCCACCCTGCCTTGGTGGGATATGGCCGGTGTGTTGAAAGAAAGAATAATGAGGAGCTTAGAACACCACCACTAGTTGGCACAGCGAATGCCAAAACATCCAATGAGCAGTCGAACCATTTCTCTTGTACTTTGCTTGCATTTTATAGAGCTATTTAGCCAAATTTCTTTTTTCTAACCATGGATCCTAAGAAAATAAGTGCAAAGGACAGTGCTGAGAAGAAAAAGATGATGATGTCCATGGAATTAAAGCATGAAATCATAGACAAACACAAGCAAGGTGGATGTGTGCAAGTTGTGGTTGTGGGCCACTGACAACATACGCCACTCTGCCTATCTCTTCTCCCAGGTGTACAGTATGTACGTACACTTTATAAAACCAGTTTATTTCTTTACATTCTCTAATGTGTTTTTATACAATATTTCTTATTTATAAATACATTGTTTCAGTGTTTTCCTTATGATACTAGTGATCTAGTGCAGTTAGCCTTACAAACACTGTTTTCTGAAGGGGAAGAATGAGAAGATATGGTCAGTGCGGGAGCGGCAATGGCCCCCACCGCTCATCACATAATGGCATACATATTTTATTCATTCGAGAGTATATATATCATGATTCTATGTTATTTCTATTGTTTATTATGTCATATTAGAATAATTGTGATAGA
>NC_091352.1:10133745-10198745 GCF_038502225.1 Cherax quadricarinatus | reverse complement strand
TATATATATATATATATATATATATATATATACGTATATATTATCATTATTATTTTTATTATCACACTGGCCGATTCCCACCAAGGCAGGGTGGCCCGAAAAAGAAAAACTTTCACCATCATTCACTCCATCACTGTCTTGCCAGAAGGGTGCTTCACACTACAGTTTGTAAACTGCAACATTAACACCCCTCCTTCAGAGTGCAGGCACTGTACTTCCCATCTCCAGGACTCAAGTCCGGCCTGCCGGTTTCCCTGAATCCCTTCATAAATGTTACTTTGCTCACACTCCAACAGCACGTCAAGTATTAAAAACCATTTGTCTCCATTCACTCCTATCAAACACGCTCACGCATGCCTGCTGGAAGTCCAAGCCCCTCGCACACAAAACCTCCTTTACCCCCTCCCTCCAACCTTTCCCAGGCCGACCCCTACCCCGCCTTCCTTCCACTACAGACTGATACACTCTTGAAGTCATTCTGTTTCGCTCCATTCTCTCTACATGTCCGAACCACCTCAACAACCCTTCCTCAGCCCTGTGGACAACAGTTTTGGTAATCCCGCACCTCCTCCTAACTTCCAAACTACGAATTCTCTGCATTATATTCACACCACACATTGCCCTCAGACATGACATCTCCACTGCCTCCAGCCTTCTCCTCACTGCAACATTCATCACCCATGCTTCACACCCATATAAGAGCGTTGGTAAAACTATACTCTCATACATTCCCCTCTTTGCCTCCAAGGACAAAGTTCTTTGTCTCCACAGACTCCTAAGTGCACCACTCACTCTTTTTCCCTCATCAATTTTATGATTCACCTCATCTTTCATAGACCCATCTGCTGACACATCCACTCCCAAATATCTGAATACGTTCACCTCCTCCATACTCTCTCCCTCCAATCTGATATTCAATCTTTCATCACCTAATCTTTTTGTTATCCTCATAACCTTACTCTTTCCTGTATTCACCTTTAATTTTCTTCTTTTGCACACCCTACCAAATTCATCCACCAATCTCTGCAACTTCTCTTCAGAATCTCCCAAGAGCACAGTGTCATCAGCAAAGAGCAGCTGTGACAACTCCCACTTTGTGTGTGATTCTTTATCTTTTAACTCCACGCCTCTTGCCAAGACCCTCGCATTTACTTCTCTTACAACCCCATCTATAAATATATTAACCACGGTGACATCACACATCCTTGTCTAAGGCCTAATTTTACTGGGAAAAAATTTCCCTCTTTCCTACATACTCTAACTTGAGCCTCACTATCCTCGTAAAAACTCTTCACTGCTTTCAGTAACCTACCTCCTACACCATACACTTGCAACATCTGCCACATTGCCCCCCCTATCCACCCTGTCATACGCCTTTTCCAAATCCATAAATGCCACAAAGACCTCTTTAGCCTTATCTAAATACTGTTCACTTATATATTTCACTGTAAACACCTGGTCCACACACCCCCTACCTTTCCTAAAGCCTCCTTGTTCATCTGCTATCCTATTTTCCGTCTTACTCTTAATTCTTTCAATTATAACTCTACCATACACTTTACCAGGTATACTCAACAGACTTATCCCCCTATAATTTTTGCACTCTCTTTTATCCCCTTTGCCTTTATACAAAGGAACTATACATGCTCTCTGCCAATCCCTAGGTACCTTACCCTCTTCCATACATTTATTAAATAATTGCACCAACCACTCCAAAACTATATCCAAACCTGCTTTTAACATTTCTATCTTTATCCCATCAATCCCAGCTGCCTTACCCCCTTTCATTTTACCTACTGCCTCACGAACTTCCCCCACACTCACAACTGGCTCTTCCTCACTCCTACAAGATGTTATTCCTCCTTGCCCTATACACGAAATCACAGCTTCCCTATCTTCATCAACATTATATATATATATATATATATATATATATATATATATATGCCAGGTAGTAGGTTGGTAGACAGCAACCATCCAGGGAGGTACTACCGTCCTGCCAAGTGAGTGTAAAACGAAAGCCTGTGATTGTTTTACATGATGGTAGGATTGCTGATGTCTTTTGTCTGTCTCATAAATATGCAAGATTACAGGCATGTCTTGCTACTTCTACTTACACTTAGGTCACACTACACATACATGTACACATTTATTTATACACACTCATCTGAGTTTTCTTTGATTTTATCTTAATAGTTCTTGGTCTTATTACTTTTCCTTTTATATCCATGGGGAAGTGGAATAAGAATCTTTCCTCCGTAAGCCATGCGTGTTGTAAAAGTCAACTAAAATGCCGGGAACAATGGGCTAGTAACCCCTTTTCCTGTAAAGATTACTAAAAAGAATAATAAGAAGAAAATTGTTTTCTTTCTTTTTTGGGTCACCCTGCCTCGGTGGGAGACGGCCGACTTGTTGAAAAAAAAAAAAAAAAAATATAAATATATATATATATATATATATATATACATATATATATATATATATAGATATATAATATATATATATATATATATAAATTAGATTTCAAGAATGAGTTCAATCTCCTGAAAAGAGACGTGGTATTAGCAGCAGTACAAGAACATTTCCCTGGTCTCTTCCCTTTTGTTTCAGCCGGGTATAGCAAGGAATCAATGCTTCTCTTTGGAGAGCATGAAATTACATCATCGGAGGGTGTCCAACAAGGAGATCCTCTTGCACCATTTCTCTTCTGTATAGCAGTTAGGGAAATCACAGTCAGACTGACCAGCGAGCTAAACATCTGGTTCCTAGATGATGGCACACTAGCAGGTACAAAAGAGTCCCTCCTACATGACCTTACACAGGTAATGACACGGGGACAGGAAATGGGTCTCATCCTGAATCCATCCAAATGTGAAATCATCTCAGTCAGTCAACAAGTGATAAATACAGTGAGATCAAAACTACCAGGAGCAGCAGTCATTGCCCCCACAAATAGTGTCTTGCTAGGAGCACCTCTGGGAAGCAATGCCATTGACACAATTCTCAGGAAGAAATTGGAAGAGTTAAGGAGAATGGAACAACGAATAGGCAATCTGGACACCCACGATGCCTTGTACCTTCTCACAAAGTGCTTGAGTCTGCCCAGGTTGACATATTTCCTAAGATGTGCACCTTCATATGATAACCCTATACTGCACGAATATGACAGTATTCTGAGGCAGATTTTTACGAAAGTACTTAACCTTACTCTAGAAGACGGGCAGTGGAACCAAGCTACACTTCCAGTCAGACTAGGAGGCATTGGTGTCCGCAAGTCATCACAGATTGCGTTACCTGCTTTTCTGTCCTCGTATATTGCATCCAGAGAGCTTGTAGCAGCGATTCTCCCTGAACATCTTAGGGACAAGAGAGGAGTCTAGGACCAAAAATTCATTGATGGAGCAATGATCTGGGATAATCTAACGGGCTCTGGAGCCAGACCTGCTCCCCCCAACAACTACAAACAATCGCACTGGGATGGTCCAATAGTGGAAAATATTGCCTCAACAATGCTTCAGAGTGTCAGGGAAGGATAGAGCCCACCTCCTGGCAGTGAGAGCCCCTCATGCTGGGGACTTTCTGTTGGCTGTTCCCAACTCCAGCCTTGGCACACGTCTCGACCCACAGACCATCCACATCGGTGTTGCCCTTCGACTTGCCGCCCCTATTCTCGCCAAACACAGGTGTATTTGTGGCAGTGAAGCAGCAGACCGATTCGGGTACCATGGTCTTGTGTGCCATAAATCCGAGGGAAAGATTGCAAGACATGAGGAGGTTATTAACATTATCAAGAGGAGCCTCACAACAGCTGGATGCCCAGCGGTAAGGGAGCCACCCCAACTATGCAGATCTGATGGCAGCCAGAAGCGTCCAGATGGTATCACCCTTCAAGCCTGGACAGATGGGAAGCAGGTGGTGTGGGACTATACATGTGCATCTACCTTGGCTGATACCTATCTCCAATACACCAGGGAGGAAGGAGGGGCAGCTGCCAGCTTCAGGGAGTCCCAAAAGTCTAGAAAATATGGAGAACTTGCCCATCATTATATGTTTGTTCCCATAGGCTCAGAGACATTTGGCTCATGGGGAAAGAGTGCATCTAAATTCCTTAAGGAGCTGGGAAAAAGACTCATCAGGGTAACTAGGGATCTCAGGGCAGCTAGTTTTCTGTTCCAGCGGCTCAGTGCGGCTGTTCAAAGGGATAATGCCTGCTGTATTTTGGGCACACGCCCCAGCTCTGAGGAGCTGGATGAGATTTTCGCCTTATAATCGGTGATACACACGTAACAACATGTACCGTATATACCACCTTTATATCAATAATGTATCTCTTAAATCTGTACCATATTATGTAATAAAATATTCCTATTAGTAAAAAAAAAATAAATATGAAAAGATGGGGTGGTAGGGGAAGAGGAATATTCAAACGGCTTCAGGAATAAATCCAAATATTTTTCCTTGAAGCCTTTTTATCCACTTCTCCGAGGCTATGGGTCCCACAATTTACACCAGAGGTGGACCCCATCATATATATCTATATATATATATATATATATATATATATATATATATATATATATATATATATATATATATATATATATATATATATATATATATATATTTTTTTTTTTTTTTTTTTTTTCAACAAGTCGGCCGTCTCCCACCGAGGCAGGGTGACCCAAAAAAGAAAGAAAATCCCCAAAAAGAAAATACTTTCATCATCATTCAACACTTTCACCACACTCACAAATTATCACTGCTTTTGCAGAGGTGCTCAGAATACAACAGTTCAGAAGCATATACGTATAAAGATACACAACATATCCCTCCAAACTGCCAATATATGTATGTATATATATATATATATATATATATATATATATATATATATATATATATATATATATATATATATATATATATATATATATATATAAGGTTGATGGGTAGGCTCCAGGATGTACATGTTTATAGAGGGGCAACTGATATATCAGATCATTATTTAGTTGTAGCTACAGTTAGAGTAAGAGGTAGATGGGAAAAGAGGAAGGTGGCAACAACAAGTAAGAGGGAGGTGAAAGTGTATAAACTAAGGGAGGAGGAAGTTCGGGCGAGATATAAGCGACTATTGGCAGAAAGGTGGGCTAGTGCAAAGATGAGTAGTGGGGGGGTTGAAGAGGGTTGGAATAGTTTTAAAAATGCAGTATTAGAATGTGGGGCAGAAGTTTGTGGTTATAGGAGGGTGGGGGCAGGAGAAAAGAGGAGTGATTGGTGGAATGATGAAGTAAAGGGTGTGATAAAAGAGAAAAAGGTAGCTTACGAGAGGTTTTTACAAAGCAGAAGTGTTATAAGAAGAGCAGAGTATATGGAGAGTAAAAGAAAGGTGAAGAGAGTGGTGAGAGAGTGCAAAAGGAGAGCAGATGATAGAGTGGGAGAGGCACTGTCAAGAAATTTTATTGAAAATAAGAAAAAAATTTGGAGTGAGTTAAACAAGTTAAGAAAGCCTAGGGAAAGTATGGATTTGTCAGTTAAAAACAGAGTAGGGGAGTTAGTAGATGGGGAGAGGGAGGTATTAGGTAGATGGCAAGAATATTTTGAGGAACTTTTAAATGTTGAGGAAGAAAGGGAGGCGGTAATTTCATGCACTGGCCAGGGAGGTATACCATCGTTTAGGAGTGAAGAAGAGCAGAATGTAAGTGTGGTGGAAGTACGTGAGGCATTACGTAGAATGAAAGGGGGTAAAGCAGCTGGAACTGATGGGATCATGACAGAAATGTTAAAAGCAGGGGGGGATATAGTGTTGGAGTGGTTGGTACTTTTGTTTAATAAATGTATGAAAGAGGGGAAGGTACCTAGGGATTGGCGGAGAGCATGTATAGTCCCTTTATATAAAGGGAAAGGGGACAAAAGAGATTGTAAAAATTATAGAGGAATAAGTTTACTGAGTATACCAGGAAAAGTATACAGTAGAGTTATAATTGAAAGAATTAGAGGTAAGACAGAATGTAGAATTGCGGATGAACAAGGAGGCTTCAGAGTGGGTAGGGGATGTGTAGATCAAGTGTTTACATTGAAGCATATATGTGAACAGTATTTAGATAAAGGTAGGGAAGTTTTTATTGCATTTATGGATTTAGAAAAGGGATATGATAGAGTGGATAGAGGAGCAATGTGGCAGATGTTGCAAGTTTATGGAATAGGTGGTAAGTTACTAAATGCTGTAAAGAGCTTTTATGAGGATAGTGAGGCTCAGGTTAGGGTGTGTAGAAGAGAGGGAGACTACTTCCCGGTAAAAGTAGGTCTTAGACAGGGATGTGTAATGTCACCATGGTTGTTTAATATATTTATAGATGGGGTTGTAAAAGAAGTAAATGCTAGGGTATTCGGGAGAGGGGTGGGATTAAATTATGGGGAATCAAATTCAAAATGGGAATTGACACAGTTACTTTTTGCTGATGATACTGTGCTTATGGGAGATTCTAAAGAAAAATTGCAAAGGTTAGTGGATGAGTTTGAGAATGTGTGTAAAGGTAGAAAGTTGAAAGTGAACATAGAAAAGAGTAAGGTGATGAGGGTATCAAATGATTTAGATAAAGAAAAATTGGATATCAAATTGGGGAGGAGGAGTATGGAAGAAGTGAATGTTTTCAGATACTTGGGAGTTGACGTGTCGGCGGATGGATTTATGAAGGATGAGGTTAATCATAGAATTGATGAGGGAAAAAAGGTGAGTGGTGCGTTGAGGTATATGTGGAGTCAAAAAACATTATCTATGGAGGCAAAGAAGGGAATGTATGAAAGTATAGTAGTACCAACACTCTTATATGGATGTGAAGCTTGGGTGGTAAATGCAGCAGCGAGGAGACGGTTGGAGGCAGTGGAGATGTCCTGACTAAGGGCAATGTGTGGTGTAAATATTATGCAGAAAATTCGGAGTGTGGAAATTAGGAGAAGGTGTGGAGTTAATAAAAGCATTAGTCAGAGGGCAGAAGAGGGGTTGTTGAGGTGGTTTGGTCATGTAGAGAGAATGGATCAAAGTAGAATGACATGGAAAGCATATAAATCTATAGGGGAAGGAAAGAGGGGTAAGGGTCGTCCTCGAAAGGGTTGGAGAGGGGGTAAAGGAGGTTTTGTGGGAGAGGGGCTTGGACTTCCAGCAAGCGTGCATGAGCGTGTTAGATAGGAGTGAATGGAGACGAATGGTACTTGGGACCTGACGATCTGTTGGAGTGTGAGCAGGGTAATATTTAGTGAAGGGATTCAGGGAAACCGGTTACAGTGGACCCCCGCATACCGATGGCATCACATAACGATTAATCCGCATACCGCTTGCTTTAATCGCAAAAATTTTGCCTCGAATACCGCTTAAAAACCCGCTCACCGATTTTCGTCCGAGACGCGTCCAATGTGCGCCCTCACCCAGCCTCACATGTGCCGCCCGTGCCATTGTTTACCAGGCAGCCTCCGCGCTAACATCCAAGCATACACTCGGAATATTTCGTATTATTACAGTGTTTTCGGTGGTGTTTCTGGAAAATAAGTGACCATGGGCCCCAAGAAAGCTTCTAGTGCCAACCGTACACCAATAAGGGTAAGGATACCCATTGAAATGAAGAAAGAGATCATTGATAAGTATGAAAGTGGAGTGCGTATTGCCGACCTAGTCAAGTTGTACAAGAAACCCCAATCAACCATCGCTACTATTGTGGGCACCAAAAAGACAATCAAGAAAGCTGTTGTTGCCAAAGGTTTAACTGTGTTTTCGAAACAAAGATCGCAAGTGATGGAAGATGTTGAGAGACTCTTATTGGTGTGGATAAATGAAAAACAGCTAGCAGGAGATAGCGTCTCTCAAGCGATCATATGTGAAAAGGCTAGGAAGTTGCATGAGGATTTAATTAAAAAAATGCCTGCAACTAGTGATGTGAGTGAATTTAAGGCCAGCAAAGGTTGGTTTGAGAGATTTAAGAAGCGTAGTGGCATCCATAGTGTGATAAGGCATGGTGAGGCTGCCAGTTCGGACCACAAAGCAGCTGAAAAATATGTGCAGGAATTCAAGGAGTATATAGAAACTGAAGGACTGAAACCTGAACAAGTGTTTAATTGTGATGAAACAGGCCTGTTCTGGAAGAAAATGCCAAGCAGGACCTACATTACTCAGGAGGAAAAGGCACTCCCAGGACATAAGCCTATGAAAGACAGGCTTACTCTTCTCATGTGTGCCAATGCTACTGGTGATTGCAAAGTGAAGCCTTTATTAGTGTATCACTCTGAAACTCCCAGAGCGTTCAGGCAAAAGAATGTCCTCAAGGATAATTTGTGTGTGCTGTGGAGGGCAAACAGTAAGGCATGGGTCACTAGGGAATTTTTCTATAACTGGTTACACCATGCATTTGCCCCCAATGTGAAAGATTACCTAACTGAAAAGAAATTAGAACTTAAGTGCCTCCTGGTGTTAGACAATGCCCCTGGTCATCCTACAGACGTGGCAGAGCGACTTTATGGGGACATGAGCTTCATTAAGGTGAAGTTTTTGCCTCCTAATACCACTCCTCTCCTGCAGCCCATGGACCAGCAGGTTATTTCCAACTTCAAGAAACTGTACACAAAAGCTCTGTTTGAAAGGTGCTTTGTAATGACCTCAGAAACTCAACTGACTCTAAGAGAGTTTTGGAGAGATCACTTTAATATCCTCAATTGTGTAAACCTTATAGGTAAGGCTTGGGAGGAAGTGACTAAGAGGACCTTGAACTCTGCTTGGAAGAAACTGTGGCCAGAATGTGTAGAGAAAAGGGATTTTGAAGGGTTTGAGGCTAACCCTGAGAGGATTATGCCAGTTGAGGAATCCATTGTGGCATTGGGAAAGTCCTTGGGGTTGGAGGTTAGTGGGGAGGATGTGGAAGAGTTGGTGGAGGAGGACAATGAAGAACTAACCACTGATGAGCTGATAGATCAACTTCAAGAGCAAGAGGCCAGACCTGGGGAAACTGGTTCAGAGGAGGGGAGAGAGAAATTGAAGAAGTTGCCTACTACAAAGATAAAGGAAATCTGTGCAAAGTGGCTTGAAGTGCAAACCTTCATGGATGAAAATCACCCTCACACAGCTATTGCAAGCCGTGCTGGTGATTATTACACTGACAATGTTGTGAAACACTTTAGGCAAGTCATAAAGGAATGAGAGGTACAGGCCACTATGGACAGATATCTTGTGCGAAAGAAGTCCAGTGACTCTGAAGCTGGCCCTAGTGGCATTAAAAAAAGAAGGGAAGTAACCCCAGAAAAGGACTTACTACCTCAAGTCCTAATGGAAGGGGATTCCCCTTCTAAACAGTAAGAAGATAATGCTCTCCCCTCCTCCCATCCCATCAATCATCACCAGATCTTCAATAAAAGTAAGTGTCATGTAAGTGTGCATGCCTTTTTCAGTTTGTGTGTATTAAAATTAATATTTCATGTGGTAAAAAAAAATTTTTTTTCATACTTTTGGGTGTCTTGCACGGATTAATTTTATTTCCATTATTTCTTATGGGGAAAATTCATTCACATAACGATTATTTCGCATAACAATTACCCCTCTTGCACGGATTAAAATCGTTAACCGGGGGTCCACTGTATTTTCATATAGTCGGACTTGAGTCCTGGAAATGGGAAGTACAATGCCTGCACTTTAAAGGAGGGGTTTGGGATATTGGCAGTTTGGAGGGATATGTTGTGTATCTTTATATGTGTATGCTTCTAGACTGTTGTATTCTGAGCACCTCTGCAAAAACAGTGATAATGTGCGAGTGTGGTGAAAGTGTTGAATGATGATGAAAGTATTTTCTTTTTGGGGATTTTCTTTCTTTTTTGGGTCACCCTGCCTCGGTGGGAGACGGCCGACTTGTTGAAAAAAAAAAAAAATATATATATATAATATATATATATATATATATACACACACGTATATATATATATATATATATATACACGTATATATATATATACAGCTGACCCCCGGTTAACGATATTTTTTCACTCCAGAAGTATGTTCAGGTGCCAGTACTGACCGAATTTGTTCCCATAAGGAATATTGTGAAGTAGATTAGTCCATTTCAGACCCCCAAACATACACGTACAAACGCACTTACATAAATACACTTACATAATTGGTCGCATTCGGAGGTGATCGTTATGCGGGGGTCCACTGTGTATATATACAGTGGACCCCCGCATAGCGACTTTAATCCGTGCAAGAGGGCTCATTGTTATGCAAAATGATAGGTATGCGAATGAATTTTCCCCATAAGAAATAATGGAAATCAAATTAAACCGTGCAAGACACCCAAAAGTGGCCTGGTGGTTAACGCTCTCGCTTCACACGGTGAGGGCCTGGGTTCGATTCCCAGCCAGAGTAGAAACATTGGACGTGTTTCTTTCCACCTGTTGTCTATGTTCCCCATCAGTAAAATGGGTACCTGGGTGTTAGTCGACTGGTGTGGGTCGCATCCTGGGACACTGACCTAAGGAGGCCTGGTCACAGACCGGGCCGCGGGGGCGTTGACCCCCGGAACTCTCTCCAGATAAACTCCAGATAAACCACATGAAATATACATTTTCCTACACACAAAGAGAAGGATACATGCACAATAGTAGAGTAGTACATGCACAATATATATTGTGCACGTACTACTCTACTAAATGAAGAATAAATGACACTTACCTTTATTGAAGATGCAGCAATGACTGATGAGACACTGTGTCCTGGGAGTGCCTTTTCCTCCTGAGTACTGTAGGTCCTGTTTGGCATTTTCTTCCAGAACAGGCCTTGTCATACTGTGTATGCCACTACGATTCTTAAATCTCTCAAACCAACCTTTGCTGGCTTTAAATTCACCAATATGAGCACTAGTTCCAGGCATTTTTCCCTGTTCACCTGGGTGTTAGTCGACTGGTGTGGGTTGCATCCTGGGAGACAAGATTAAGGACCCCAATGGAAATAAGTTAAGACAGTCTTCGATGACACTGACTTTTTTGGGTTATCCTGGGTGGCAAATCCTCTGGGGTTAATTGTTTCTTGGTATTCTCAATAAGCCACACCAACAACGGTGCTACAGCAGCAGCAGCAGCAGCAGCAGCTGACAGTGCTACAGCAGCAGCAGACGATGCTACAGCAGCAGCAGACGGTACTACAGCAGCAGCAGACGGTACTACAGCAGCAGCAGCAGCTGACGGTGGTACAGCAGCAGCAGCTGACGGTGCTACAGCAGCAGCAGCAGCTGACAGTGCAGCAGCAGCAGCTGACAGTGGTACAGCAGCAGCAGCAGCTGTACCACCAATAGTAGCGATGCTTGATTGGGGTTTATTATACAACCTGGCCAGCTCGGAGACACGCACTCCACTTTCATACTTATCAATGATCTTTTTCTTCATCTCTATAGTAATTCTCACCCTTATTGCTGTAGGGTTGGCACTAGAAGCTTTCTTGGGGCCCATGGTCACTTATTTTGCAGATAAAATCACCAAAAACACTGTAATAATACGAAATGTTCCGATTGTATGCTTGGATGTTACCACGGAGGCTGGCTGGTAAACAATGCCACCGGCGGCACATGTGAGGCTGGCTAAGGGCGCACATTGGACGCGTCTCGGACGAACAGCGGTGAGCGGGTTTTTGAGCGGTATGCGAGGCAAAATTTTTGCGATAAAAGCGAGCGGTATGCGGATTAAACGTTATGTGATGCCGACGGTATGCGGGGGTCCACTGTATATGTATGTATGTATGTATGTATGTATGTATGTATATATATATATATATATATATATATATATATATATATATATATATATATATATATATATATATATACAGTGGACCCCCGGTTAACGATATTTTTTCACTCCAGAAGTATGTTCAGGTGCCAGTACTGACTGAATTTGTTCCCATAAGGAATATTGTGAAGTAGATTAGTCCATTTCAGACCCCCAAACATACGCGTACAAACGCACTTACATAAATACACTTACATAATTGGTCGCATTCAGAGGTGATCGTTATGCGGGGGTCCACTGTATATATATATATATATATATATATATATTTTTTTTTTTTTTTTCAACAAGTCAGCCGTCTCCTACCGAGGCAAATAATAGATATTAACCTAATTTGCATTTAAATTAAACAACATATACAAAGTTCATCAGAACATACTGAAGTCTTTTCATATATGTATGTACAAGTTCTAAATAATGGTGAGCACACCAACAAAAATATCCTGCCAAAAAACTGCTTCTCTTAAATAATTTCTTTAATTTATATAAAATATAAGGTACAATAAAAGTGTCAAAGATAATTGATCCTTGCAAAAAAAAAAAATTTGCTTCATACTTTAACAATTAAAAACTGTAACACAAGTAGTACTTGATAGGTGCAAATCTAGTCTCATTTTTTGATATTCCATGTATCTTTAATGAAATCCTTTTCTGCTGTAGTGTTCAAGGCCTTAACATTTACTAATCGACCAAGTCCTGAATGTGTGCCTACAAAGATCCAAGTATGGGCACTTATGTTATTATTCCAAGAAACGGAAGTAACTGCCATCATTGGATAGCAAGCAACCGGACCTGGTTCCATGCTATCCGAACGCTTACGTTCTGCCATTTCAGCACTTGGGATTTGGTTAAAATCTTCAATGTCTTGATCAAAGAACACAAGACCATAATTTTGCACTGTCTCAAAATATGTTCTTGGCCACTCTACATAAGTTGCTGGACAAAGACCATCCTCCTCAACAGTGTCTTTCAATTCTTGTCCTTGTCGTGGCTTTTTGCTTTTCTTGGAGACCTTTCCTTGTAATTTTTCAGGTCCCCGAAACTGCTTTGAATCCTGACAAACACGAAAAGAGACAATCGAATCTTGAGAAATATTTTTCAACCGCACTGATAATAAAGGAACCTTCCGTTTTGATGGGATTTTATCATTTTCATAATTTCTAAAGAGTTGCTGTTGTACTGTGATCATCACTTCACCAGCAGAATCACCCTGAGCTACTGCATTCATCCAGTCAGAACCAGAGAGGGACCACACTGGTGCATTAGATGAGAGTACATTACGAGACTGAATACCAAAAAAACCATTTTCACGGAAACAAGTGCTGGTATTTGTAAGACCATAGACATCATCAAATGCAATAAAGCAACCAGCCCAATGGGACAGCCAAACTGCATCTAATACTAGTCCTTTACGTGTTATACTTAAAGGCATGTCTGTGTTCTCTAAATCCCAGAACTTGTAAGTTCGGTCATTACCACCACTTAACAGATTTCGGCCATCTGTGGTAGGACAAAATGCAACTACGGAGCAGACACCATTGTGTGCCAGAAAAGAATTCACGGGATATAAGGTGAAATTATTTTGGTTATCACTAACTTTTACTAAAGGAGATGAACAACTCATATCCCAAATGTATACAACACCAGATGAAAAAGCTCCAGCAACATAAGAATGTCCTTTCCCACGGCACCAGTCAATATTAAGACACTGGGCTTCATCTTTATATGTCTTACCTGGGCTTAGTGTTACTTTTGGTAATGCCTTGTATATTCCTGCATCTGACATATAAACGTTACTATAGTGTGGAACTGAAAATATACGTACAGTTCCATCAGAACATGCAGCAGCTAAAAGACCTAATCTGGGTAAAGTATCTGTCTTCATACAAGCATCATCAATAAAATCGTAAGTACCCGAGGGACACCATACTAATGACCATACATTTCCAAAGTCATGGGCAATACCAAACAAAAATTTTGCAGTTTGTTCACCATTTCCCATAGGATATGAGAATGCCCAAATCTGTATCAGCCCTTCATGAACAGCTGATTTAAGAATGTGATATTTCTCTTCAGGTGAGGAGAGAGAAGACACAGCCAAATACTGCATATCTGAAGAGAGAGAGACTGATGAAGGCTGTGGGCACCATGCAGATGCTACAATAGGTCCGCCACAGAATATGGCATAACCTTTTCCTTGTTTTGCTCCATTTAACTGATTTAATTCTTGCCATTCTTGATCCGATTGACTAATTTCACTAGTCACCATTTCAATTTTAAACTTCGGACTATGCTTAACCGATGGTAAATATTTAGCAGCTAGTTGTTCATGGAGCACACTCCAATTCTCTTTCAACACAGGACAGTCTAAAAAGAGATTTTCTGAAACTGTACTGTTCAAAAATTCCAGTGTCCAACTTAGTGAAGGTAGAAATGGCTTTAGTTGTCCACCTGTTCTTGCATAATTCCTAGTTAAATTCCTTAAGTCTTCATATTCATCATCTGATGTCTCAATGTCACTTTCTTCCAAGGACTGTGTAAATACATCAGGATGAGCTGAAGTGATGTGGTTAATAATGTCGTCTTCTATAGTCGTAATAAAGTTGCAAACTTTACAGTTGAATGTCTTTTTAGTAAGCAAAAAGGGACAATTCTGAAAGTGCTTACGTCCCATATAAATTGTTGCAAATGTATGTGTGCATCCTTCATTAACACAAGATGCTTTCCCGTGATTAGCAATATCATCTTTCCATCTCTTATTGCATTCCTCACTGACACTTCCATTCAGCTCTACATAGAACCGTGAAAGGTTGAGTTCCTTATGATAATCATCTTCAGCATCACATGCATTCTCACACTCACCAGTTCTGGTGCTGTGCCATACTTGCAATCTGGCATTGCAGTTTGCAGCAGCCTTGCGTCTTGGTCTAAGGTCTGAGACTGTTAAATCTGGCTTCTTTTTGGGCTGTACCAGTTTTTCCGAGTGCTTATTTTTCATGTGAGCATCTATGCTATAATATCTAAATTCTCTATGACATATTTTACAAGCTACATTAAGATCTTCTGAGTTTACTCCACAGTGTAATTTATGTTTTATGAATCCTACGGGACTTCGAAATAAATGAAAACATGTTGTACATTTCAGAGTTTTACCTGCTTTTATTGTACTGACAAATATATCCTTAACCTCATCTTCAGTAAATTCTTGATTCTCGCCATCAGGTCTTGCTAACCCATTGTGGTCAGTTTGAGCATGCAATATGAAGTCCTTCATAGAATTACACATAGAACCACATTTACCACATTTTACTTCACCTTCTGACTGAGGTAAGCTAGAATATAATTCCTTTTGTTTTTTAGCTTTCAAACAACCTTTACTTTTTCTCCCACGCCTTTTTGTACAAGGTACTGGTAAAGTACTCTGTTCCCCAGCCATATTTGTTTCTTGGGGTTCATCCACAACCAATGGCATAGAAACATTTTCATTATCATCTTCACATACAGGAATTGATGGAAGGTAATCAGATATTGTTTTTCCACTATCTAAAATATTATCTTCTGACTGAAGTCTACTATCTGGCTGACTTAATTCTGTTTTTACTCTGACTTCTTCACCTTCATCATTGAATTCCAGCAATCCTGTTTTCTTTAAAACAATTGGATCTGCCACAGCCTCCTTTGAGTTCATAAACTTCACAGGTGAGTATGCTGAAAATTTGTAACCACTATTAATTTTACTGCGTGGAGAAGAGGCATCAGTTACGAGACCAGTCCACCAATCTTTAAGCTTCAGTTTTCTGCCACCACGTGACACATGCTCAAATTTTTCTACTGCTGATGACTTCTCATCACCTTTATTAATATTCTTGATGAGGTGATTTCTGCTGAATTTTTCAACACTCTCACAAGTTTCTCTCAAGCTTTCTAAACTTTCATTTGTAGAGAATGACCACTTATCAATCATGGCCTGATCATTCAGCAGATTTCCCTGTGATCTTTCAGCCATTTCATATGTATCAAACATGTCATTTTGGTATAGGTTCACTTCTCCCAATGAGCAATTCATTTCTAAAGATGCTGCTGGACTGTCGCAAACATCAGCTGCATTGCACCATTTCCCTCTTCCTCGTCCTCTTCCTCTTCCTCTTCCCCTTCCTCTACCTTTTATCTTACCTCTACCTCTCCTCCCTCTACCTCTTGATGCAGTTTTAGTTGCTTCAAATTCTTGAGAGTTTGAAAATGCACAGATTTTATTACCTTCCTCATTAATTCCAAGTGTTGAATTTTCAGTTTCATTCTCACTTGCATGACTATGTTCAACTGGGACTTCTGAAACTACTTTGTAACTCTCTATGATTTCTTCTGAATCACAGCTGTGTTGAACAGGACTCATTTTTTCTCTTTCATTTATAAACGAGTTTAACATGTGACTATTTCTTGGTAGGCAAAGCTCAGGAGTGTTATGTGTATGATCATGGGCTTGTGCCCCCCTTTCAGAAATATTATTTTGACTTTCACCATCTGATACAAAGCCATACAAACTTGCATCTACTTCTTTATTAGTTAATAAATGGGTTTCATTTCTTTTAACGTCACTTGAAAATTCTTTACCGTCTTTAATCACCCTTACAAAACTGATATCTGAATGTGAGCCAACATTTAGTTCCTTGTAGATTAATGAATCATTCACATTTGTAGTTAAATGTGTTTCTTCTTTCATTGTTATATCTATTACTTTTGTCTCTAAAACATTCATTTCTTTTTCAGTTATAGTTTTTGTATTTGATTTAAAAGTTTCATTTTTTACTGCATCAGAAGCCCATTTTTTAGGGATTTGAGTCACCTGTGTAGGTTCTTGTGAGCTACGAACTTCAGCTGTATCTGAAAGGGAAATTTTCACACCAGCAGCCTTAGAAAGCAAACCTGAGGTAACTACATTCATCAGCTGGCTGTCTAAAAGATTTCCTGATTCTGATGTATTCTTTGCATTTTGCTCTTCTTGATTGATATCACTCACCCTGGAATTTTGTTGAGAAGCTCGCCTGTCTTCCACTGATTTAGATACATGCTTTGTTTTTTTTACTTCACTTTGATCTATATTTGAACCCTCTACCACTGAAGGAATATGAACTTGCCCTTCAGTTTCTTCTATTTTCTCATTTTGCCTTTCAAATCCAATTATGTCTGTTAACATCTTAGTAGAATCTACCTGTTTCCCCTCACAATCACTAGAGCTTTCTTCAAACACAGTTGAATCATATGTCTCATCCACATCTTCAAAAGAAATTTCTTGTTTGTGAGGACTTGAATATTCACCCTTTACAGTAAGTGAATATTCAATTTCAGCTCTTCCTTCCACTGTACTTTTAGATTCCTTCATGAGGGCATTATCACCACTTTCTAAATTAAAACTGGAACCAGTAATATGACAGCTATTTACACTAAAGTTTTTATCCTCTAACTGCTGTCCTGCATCTGCATGCGAAATTTTATGCTGCTGCTGCTCTTCCATTTCCATCATATCGTGTGTTATATCCCCATGCACGTCATCATTAACTTCAGAGACTTTCTTACAGTGGTTGTTAGAAGGCTCTAATGTACATTTGTCAGTATTCTCTGAAAAGTCTTCAGTTTGAATTTGCACACTCACATGCTTAACAGAGGGTGGATAGGTAGTCCTATGACTAATAGAATTTCTAGGTGAATTCAAAGCAAATGAGGATCTAGATGGCTGATTGATACTATTACTTAGAATGGACTGCAAAAACACCGGATTATTACTTGTGAATGTTCCAGTCGATGGATCAAACTCACCCAAAATCTGTGGAGCAACAAATTCTGGCCTTTGAACACTGTCATCACCAAGACCAAAATTAGCAATATTTTTTGCTTCTTGGACAGCTACATGAGATCCCTGTTGAGGTGAATACATTACCTGTTCCAACATTTCAGTTGCTTGGTAACTTGTAGGACGTTCATCACATGGAATATTAATTAAAGGCAAATTGTTCTCTCCTGGCAAATGCTGTGTATCAAGTTGTGGCCTTTGTGATACATGCCTCAGTGTTTCTGTTGACTGCTGAACTGCCTCTAATTGTTGGCCTTCACCTGATTTCAAATGTGTAGGTGGCCTATGAGAAGTTATCCTTGAAACTTTGCCAGGCATTGTCATCTCTAAATTTGAAAATAAACATTTTTCAGCTGATGCTGTCTTATCAAGTACCATAACTTTCTCATCAGCAATTAATGTTGTTGTTTGTCTCTGAGGTTCCTGGGTATCAGCAGATGTTTGTAACCTATGGACAGGTGCAGATGTCTGATGAATTTCAGTTTTAACTGCAGAATGGGTCAAAGGAGATGTCTGAAGAGATACAGTGGATTTGCCCATAAGTACAGGAGAAGATATCTGAAGAGATGGCAAAGATGCTTGAGAAGAGACTGTACTTGGGAGCAGAGTTGGTATGTTGCAAGTGAGAGATGATGCAGATGTACAACAGGTTGGTGATGCCTGGTGGTTTGTGCACTCTTTTGAAGTGTGGAGAAATAATGGTGATGAACAAGATGCAGGCAAAGTGTGTTGGCATGCATATGAATCAGAATAGGGTGTACAAGATGAGGGTATCAATGAAGCATGAGCTGCAAGTGGCAGAGAGGAGCTTGCTGGTGATGCTGACTGGAGTGTTCTAGAAATATTTGTTAAAGATACTGGAAGAGATATTGCTGATGATACCTTTTGCAATGATGAGTCTAGATATGCTGTTGATGGGTGTGTTGCTAGACAGTCTGGGAGTGTTTCTGGGTGTACTGTTGGTGACTCTCTATGTGGTGTGGGTGATTCTTGGGGTGCTGGTTGTTTTCTTAGAGATGAGGACGGTGAAACTTTATAAACTATCGGTAATTCTCTATATTTTGGCAATTCTAAGTGCCTTATTGGTGATGCTGAGTGCAATGCTGGTAATGCTGAGTGCAATGTTAGTGAAGCAGTGTGGGGCAATGATGAATCTGATGTACTGTATAGTGTTGATGTACTGTGTCGTGTTGGTGATGCAGTATGTGTTGGTGATGCAGTGTGTCGTGTTGGTGATGCAGTGTGTCGTGTTGATGACGCAGTGTGTTGTGTTGGTGATGCAGTGTGTCGTGCTGGTGATGAAGTGTGTCGTGTTGGTGACGCAGTGTGTCGTGTTGGTGATGCAATGTGCTGCATTGGTGTACAGTGTGGTGCTGGTGATGCAGTGTTTGGGACTGGTGATTCAGTCTTTTGAATTAGTGAAGTAATATGTGGCACTGGTGATGCAATGTGTAGTGCTGGTGATGCAATGTGTAGTGCTGGTGATGCAACATGTGGCACTGGTGATGCAATGTGTGGTGCTGGTGATGCAATGTGTGGCAATGGTGATACAATGTGTGGCACTGGTGATGCAATGTGTGGCACTGGTGATGCAATGTGTGGCACTGGTGATGGAATGTGTGGTGCTGATGATTCAGTGTGTGGTGCTGGTGATTCGGTGTATGGCGGTGGTGATGCAGTATGTAGTGCTGGTGATGCAGTGTGTGGCATCGGTGATGCAGGGTGTAGTGTTGGTGATGCAGTGTGTGATGTTGGTGATGCAATGTGTAGTGTCAGTGATGCAGAGTGTACTGTTGTGGAGCACAGTGTAGGTGATGCAGTGTGTGGCATCACTGATGCAGTGTGTGGCGTTGGTAATGCAGTGTGCAGTGTTGGTGATGCAGTGTGCAGTGCTGTTGATGTGGAGTACAGTGTGGGTGATGCAGAGTGTGGCATCAGTGATAAAGTGTGTGGCACTGGTGATGCACTGTGTGGCCCCGGTGATGTAGAGTGTCGTGATGTTGATGTGGAGCACAGTGTAGGTGATGCAGTGTGTGGCATCAGTGATGCAGAGTGTGACATCACTGATGCAGTGTGTGGCGTCGGTAATGCAGTGTGCAGTGTTGGTGATGCAGTGTGCAGTGCTGTTGATGTGGAGTACAGTGTGGGTGATGCAGAGTCTGGCATCAGTGATAAAGTGTGTGGCGTCAGTGATGCAGAATGTGGCGTCGGTGATGCAGAATGTGGCCTCAGTGATGCAGTGTGTGGCACTGGTGATGCACTGTGTGGCCCCGGTGATGTAGAGTGTCGTGATGTTGATGTGGAGTATGGTGTGGGTGATGCACATTGTTTCACTTGTGATGTGGAGTGCAGTGTTGTAGAAGTGGAATGTGGTATTTGTAAAGCAGCATGTGGTTTTAGTGACATGGAGTTTAATGCTGGTGATTCAGAGTATGGTCTTAGTGACATGGAGCATAGTGCTGGCAATGTGGTGTGTACTGGTGGTGAATCTATGTTTTCCAATGCTGAATTCATTATTAGTTGCGGTGTTGATGATACAGAGTATGTCGTTGTGCGTACTGTGGATACTGAACATGTTGTTGATGTTGCACAGCCTGATGTATGCAAGGTTGGTGATGATGATATATTCCCTAACATACCTAATGTACTATTCCATTCACCATCATTATTACTGTCAGACTTGCTAGTCTGTAGACTGCAAGTTAAAAATGATGAGCATAATGACTGGGAAGCACTTTGGGAAGTAGAATGGTCATCAATCTGTGATCTATCACATTTTGTAATCTGTAAGCTTGAAACAATCTCATCACTGAAAAGGCTATTCTCATCACAACCCGGTATAGAAATGCCTTGAAGGGTTGTTACAGACAAATTGCAAGATTTACCAGCACCACATACAACAGCACTTGATGTACAATGTTTCACATTATCCTGATTTGATTTAAATGACTGTGGACTTCGAGAAAATACTTGTATAGGTGATGATGCTTGAAGTTTTTCTGTCATATTTTCAGTATTCAGAGTTAAACCAGGTTGGACACTGTAAGAGGAAGACCTTCTATTAACATGATCAGGGGCTTCTGCCGATTCTGTTAAAAGTTTATTCTGTGTTACAGATGTCAGTGATTTGTGGTGAGATTCCAGCATAACTGTCACTGACACTGGAAGAGTAATTTTACTAACTGAAGATGGGATAGGGTGGGATCTTGGTACAACAAAAGCTTCCGAAATACCAAAGATTCTTGAGGATTGTAGACTGGGCAAGGCACTACAAGGTCTTTGTGGTCTTTCATCTGAGGTTAAAGGAGTAATTGTAACCGTAGCTCCCCCATTAATAACTGTTTTGCTACTATCTTCTGGAGTGGTCACAACTGATAGTGTGGCAAATGAAGTCTGGCTTAAAGGTGCCACACTCTGAGCATGTGGAGGTATGCGAGCTTTTGTTTGTATGTATGAAACTCTTGCAGATTCTTCTGCTTCAGCTACAGTGCGACATCTATTTGAACGAGAATAAGTTTTCACTACTTTTGAAGGTTCTATGCTGGGTATAGTTTCACTTAATTCTAATGTATTTGCATTTATTGTTTTACTACTGACTGACTTGCTATCAGTCATATGTTTAGCTGAAGGACTAAGCAATTCAATTGTATTATTATGTTTCTTAGTCAATGTTTCATTTACTTTCTGCATCGATGAAATTTTTGAAATAGAAGAAACAAGAGAATGACTTTCAAGTAAGCTTTGCTGTTGATTATTGGAAGAAATTTTTGAACAAAGTGGTTCATCAAGAGAAGCTCCAGAAGAAAATATCCCCATTTTTAAGGACATTTCACTGTGTGAAGTAGTGGGACTTCCAGTTTCTTCATATTCAGCAGACATTAAGCTGCTTCTGTCAATGAGTTCCAATGAGCTGTCTGTACGTTTTGTAACATCTATGTGCATACCACTTACATTCTCTTGATTTCCCAGTGCATGATCGATTTGATAAGATCCAGATGAAGATGACCTCTTGATTGTAGATTGCAAATTAGCAGGGCGAGCGTTTAAGAAATTTTTATCGTCCTTAAATTTTTTGGAATCTCCAAGCTTCCGAGACTCCTCAAGTAACCTGGCTGCAAGTTCAATTTTTTTTAGAGCAGCTGCTTCTCGTTGTTTTAGTGCCTCCTCCTTTTCCTTTAATATCATTTCTTGTTCATATAAAGCACGCCATGTGCGTTCTTGAGCCTCCTCCTCTTGTTGTTTCACTGCTGCCTCTGCTCTTTGAAGTTGCTGTGCTCTCTCCGCTAACTCTCGTTTTTTAAGGCGAACTGGAGTAGTAAATAAACCTTCTTCTTCCTCCCATACACTTTCAGTTGCAGTAGGCATTACGTTATGGTCAAAATGCGCATCCTCTGGAATGCTAAACTGCTCAAATATGTGTGTACTTTCTTTTTTGCCTAAGCCAGGAAAAGGAGGAGTTGAAACTTTCTGTAGAGATCTTCCCCCTTGAGGACATATCTTTGCCTTGATGTGTGACTTAGGAAAGGGCCGAATTCCTGGCGAACAATAGACTCTAGTTTCACAATTCTGAAAATGACTTCCACCTTCATCACTCTCATCACTAGTATACCCTGTGGAATATGGAACTTTAAGACTACCTTTTCTTTTACGAGTTTCATAAGCATTTCCATGAGGGTGTTCAATGTATTTACGCTTGATACCTGATGTAGTAGGATAAACTGAACTAGTATGATTGCTGCACATTAATGAAGTTTTCAATGACTTGACAACAGGCCTACAGCAAGAGCTATTTGAAGTTGTTTGTTCTCCGAGATTATCTTTCCCATGTAGATTACTTCCTTCATTCAATAATCTTGAGGAATTTTCAAAATCTGTACCAAATGGTAAAGACATTAACTGTTCACCTCCACTTCTATTTCTTACTCTCTGAAATGCAGATGAACTATCCAGTACATTAGTTCCTTCACATATTCTTTGTTTCTCATAGTCTACAATTCTTAACTGCTTAGGTGTAGAATGGTATGAACAAAGCAATGCAGAGGAATTATATGGAATTGGATCTGTATTTAATTCCCTTGGATAGGGATGACTTTTGGATAAATGATACTGAGCTCTGGACCGCTGGTGTTGGGGTATGCAATTAATTGAGGGATCATGTTCATTTTTTGTCAACCTTATATATGCAGTATTTTTCTGTTGACAATGATAATCAGACTCTGGTTGAACATTTTTCTCTTCTTTAGCAGGATGAGAATTAAAAATCAGTGGCGCATCAATGCCCCTTTGTCTCTCCACTGCATCACCTTCACTCATTACCCTCTTTCTACTTCTAAAATCAGAGTCCAAGCTGCGAATTTGAATATTTTGCCTACCCTCTGCATGGATATGAAAAAAATGGTCATCTAACATATGAGATGATGCAAATTTCTTATTACAGAATTTGCACACCAGATGCTCCAGTGGCTTAGAACTTCTATAACACTGTTGAAAATGAAGAGATAGGTTACTAACAGTTGAAAATTTAAGCTGGCAACCTTCCACAGGGCATGAAGCACAACCAGTAGTAATGATGTCTTGATTCCACTGCAGTTCTAGCTGCTCTTGATCAAGAACCCTGCAAAAAAAAAAAAAAAAAAATATAAGAAAAACCAAAACTAGTCAGACAAAATAAAAATATATGTTTAAGAATTTGTACATAATGTACATAGGTGTAATGAAAATTAATGGATGTTTATGAAATGTATGCCCTTCCTGGGAGTAAATTTTTGCTAAATTCTCAAATGAGAACCAAATCATGATACATGTTACATATTACAATGAGAAAAATTTAATATTGTAAGTTGTGTTATGGTTTTATGAACCACTAAAAAGACGAGGTGTGAGGTAGTTCAACTATGCTTGGTAGGTCGCTAAGGGAGACCTAATTTAACCAATTATATGGTCACACCTTGCCTTAGCAAATGGACGTCAGACACGCCTATTCGGCTTAAGTCTGAGGTCTTTTGTTCTTGACAGCATCAGACCTCGGCATCAGGTCATAACACGTGGTCTACACCTTATGGGGAACAGGGTGCTTCGAGGACCATATAAGCCAGGGAACAGCTGAGCAAGGAGGTTGTTGGAGACAGGTCTGGTGAGCGAGAGCTCTGGACAGCGACATGTGTAGTGGATCACACATTGGGAATCTCGGGTCAGCTGGTCGGTGAATTAAGAGTGAGTACTAGTCCGTGTTACTGATAACATCTACCCTTCCCTCTGGTAATAAGTCTCATAGGTCAATTGTTATCTTATGTATATTTCCATCAGGATATGTCATATTCTAGCCCTTTAATGTTATGCTGGGATACCTCAGGGAGAGTGGGTAAAGGTCTCACAGAGGAACCTGTTGGTATAACCCGTATAACATCAATATATGACTAGCTCACAAGTTGCCCAGTAAGTCATCTGTTTACATCTTATTTGCACACCAGTCCTCCCATTTTTGACTCGGCTTCCAAATCCATTATCTAGTTGCTCCATTCAATAAAAAAATCTCAACATGAAGAACATCAATAATTTATGCGAACCTTTAACTGACATCTCCTACATGGAGGACAGTAATCAACATTATTTTTTTCAAGGAACATAGCATTCAAGCAGGATGAGATGCTCAGTGGGTTCGTGTTTTTCTCTCTTTTTTTTTTAGAAGCTGATAATACTTTGCCATATGATGTCACTAAGAAGGGAACAAATTCTATGTAAAATTGTTCCCTAAAGTATCCTTAGCCACTAAAAATTACACTAAGTGAATTTTTGCTTACTGGGGAATTACTATAACAAGAAATGTGAAACATTTTATGAAGATCAGACAATTTGAGATCACAGTTAAAGCACTTCAAACCATTTTATTTCTTAACAGTCACCAGAAGGCACACACAGCCTAAATTCAGTAAGAGGATGCATTCTTTGAACATATGAAGTTATAGTAGAGAGAAGCAATTTAAAAGAATTGTCAAAAAATGAAGTTGGAGAAGAAAAAAAAAAAGGGCAAAAAGCCTTAAGTATCCCAGCAAACGGTAAAATATCTTTTATCGAGGTTATAATTTCATACCTAGACAACGTAACCTATTCCAAGAAATTTGGAGGTAATAAAAACTTGATTCATAAAGTTGTTTTCAAGAGGACACTCACTTCGAGGATGGACACAATTTTGATGTCCCACAAGTAGAACACTGATGAAAATCTCTTCCGTCATCATCTTCTGATACCTGTAAACATAAGTGTAATTCACTATCAATATTAAACACAAGTTTCACACACTTTTTTTTTTTAACAAGTCGACCATCTCCCACTGAGGCAGGGTGACCCAAAAAAGAAAGAAAATCCCCAAAAAGAAAATACTTTCATCATTCAACACTTTCACCTCACTCACACATAATCACTGTTTTTGCAGAGGTGCTCAGAATACAACAGTTTGGAAGCCTCTATGTATAAAGATACACAACATATCCCTCCAAACTGCCAATATCCCAAACCCCTCCTTTAAAGTGCAGGCATTGTACTTCCCATTTCCAGGACTCAAGTCTAGCTATATAAAAATAACCGGTTTCCCTGAATCCCTTCACTAAATATTACCCTGCTCACACTCCAACAGATCGTCAGGTCCCAAATACCATTTGTCTCCATTCACTCCTATTGAACACGCTCACGCACGATTGTTGTAAGTCCAAGCCCCTTGCCCACAAAACCTCCTTCACCCCCTCCCTCCAACCTTTTCAAGGATGATCCCTACCCCGCCTTCCTTCCCCTACAGATTTATACGCTCTCCATGTCATTCTTTGATCCATTCTCTCTAAATGACCAAACCACCTCAACAACCCCTCTTCTGCCTCTGACTAATACTTTTATTAACTCCAGGGATGTGTAATGTCACCATGGTTGTTTAATATATTTATAGATGGGGTTGTAAAAGAAGTAAATGCTAGGGTGTTCGGGAGAGGGGTGGGATTAAATTATGGGGAATCAAATTCAAAATGGGAATTGACACAGTTACTTTTTGCTGATGATACTGTGCTTATGGGAGATTCTAAAGAAAAATTGCAAAGGTTAGTGGATGAGTTTGAGAATGTGTGTAAAGGTAGAAAGTTGAAAGTGAACATAGAAAAGAGTAAGGTGATGAGGGTATCAAATGATTTAGATAAAGAAAAATTGGATATCAAATTGGGGAGGAGTATGGAAGAAGTGAATGTTTTCAGATACTTGGGAGTTGACGTGTCGGCGGATGGATTTATGAAGGATGAGGTTAATCATAGAATTGATGAGGGAAAAAAGGTGAGTGGTGCGTTGAGGTATATGTGGAGTCAAAAAACGTTATCTATGGAGGCAAAGAAGGGAATGTATGAAAGTATAGTAGTACCAACACTCTTATATGGATGTGAAGCTTGGGTGGTAAATGCAGCAGCGAGGAGACGGTTGGAGGCAGTGGAGATGTCCTGTCTAAGGGCAATGTGTGGTGTAAATATTATGCAGAAAATTCGGAGTGTGGAAATTAGGAGAAGGTATGGAGTTAATAAAAGCATTAGTCAGAGGGCAGAAGAGGGGTTGTTGAGGTGGTTTGGTCATTTAGAGAGAATGGATCAAAGTAGAATGACATGGAAAGCATATAAATCTATAGGGGAAGGAAAGAGGGGTAGGGGTCGTCCTCGAAAGGGTTGGAAAGAGGGGGTAAAGGAGGTTTTGTGGGTGAGGGGCTTGGACTTCCAGCAAGCGCGCATGAGCGTGTTAGATAGGAGTGAATGGAGACGAATGATACTTGGGACCTGACGATCTGTTGGAGTGTGAGCAGGGTAATATTTAGTGAAGGGATTCAGGGAAACCGGTTATTTTCATATAGTCGGACTTGAGTCCTGGAAATGGGAAGTACAATGCCTGCACTTTAAAGGAGGGGTTTGGGATATTGGCAGTTTGGAGGGATATGTTGTGTATCTCTATACGTATATGCTTCTAAACTGTTATATTCTGAGCACCTCTGCAAAAGCAGTGATAATGTGTGAGTGTGGTGAAAGTGTTGAATGATGATGAAAGTATTTTCTTTTTGGGGATTTTCTTTCTTTTTTGGGTCACCCTGCCTCGGTGGGAGACGACCGACTTGTTGAAAAAAAAAAAAAAAAAAAAAAAAAAAACTCCAAACCTTCTCCTAATTTCCACACTACAGATTTTCTGCATAATATTCACACCACACATTGCCCTTAGACAGGACATCTCCCCTGCCTCCAACTGCCTCCTCGCTGCAGCATTTACAACCCAAGCTTCACACCCATATAAGAGTGTTGGTACTACTATACTTTCATACATTCCCTTCTTTGCCTCCATAGATAACGTTTTTTGTCTCCACATATACCTCAACGCATCACTCGCCTTTTTTCCTTCATCAATTCTATGATTAACCTCATCCTTCATAAATCCATCCGCTGACACGGCAATATCTGAAAACATTCACTTCTTCCATACTCCTCCTCCCCAATTTGATATCCAATTTTTCTTTATCTATATCATTTGATACCCTCATGATCTTACTCTTTTCTATGTTTACTTTCAACTTTCTACCTTCACACACACTCCCAAACTTATCCACTAACCTTTGCAATTTTTCTTTAGAATCTCCCATTAGCACAATATCATCAGCAAAAAGTAACTGTGTCAATTCCCATTTTGAATTTGATTCCCCATAACTTAATCCCACCCCTCTCCCGAACACCCTAGCATTTACTTCTTTTACAACCCCATTTATAAATATATTAAACAACCATGGTGACATTACACATCCCTGTCTAAGACCTACTTTTACCGGGAAGTAGTCTCCCTCTCTTCTACACACCCTAACCTGAGCCTCACTATCCTCATAAAAGCTCTTTACAGCATTTAGTAACTTACCACCTATTCCATAAACTTGCAACATCTGCCACATTGCTCCTCTATCCACTCTATCATATGCCTTTTCTAAATCCATAAATGCAATAAAAACTTCCCTACCTTTATCTAAATACTGTTCACATATATGTTTCAATGTAAACACTTGATCTACACATCCCCTACCCACTCTGAAGCCTCCTTGCTCATCCGCAATTCTACATTCTGTCTTACCTCTAATTCTTTCAATTATAACTCTACCGTATACTTTTCCTGGTATACTCAGTAAACTTATTCCTCTATAATTTTTACAATCTCTTTTGTCCCCTTTCCCTTTATATAAAGGAACTATACACGCTCTCCGCCAATCCCTAGGTACCTTCCCCTCTTTCATACATTTATTAAACAAAAGTACCAACCACTCCAACACTATATCCCCCCCTGCTTTTAACATTTCTGTCATGATCCCATCAGTTCCAGCTGCTTTACCCCCTTTCATTCTACGTAATGCCTCACGTACCTCCACCACACTTACATTCTGCTCTTCTTCACTCCTAAACGATGGTATACCTCCCTGGCCAGTGCATGAAATTACCGCCTCCCTTTCTTCCTCAACATTTAAAAGTTCCTCAAAATATTCTCGCCATCTACCTAATACCTCCCTCTCCCCATCTACTAACTCTCCTACTCTGTTTTTAACGGACAAATCCATACTTTCCCTAGGCTTTCTTAACTTGTTTAACTCACTCCAAAATTTTTTCTTATTTTCAATAAAATTTCTTGACAGTGCCTCTCCCACTCTTTCATCTACTCTCCTTTTGCACTCTCTCACCACTCTCTTCACCTTTCTTTTACTCTCCATATACTCTGCTCTTCTTATAACACTTCTGCTTTGTAAAAACCTCTCGTAAGCTACCTTTTTCTCTTTTATCACACCCTTTACTTCATCATTCCACCAATCACTCCTCTTTCCTCCTGCCCCCACCCTCCTATAACCACAAACTTCTGCCCCACATTCTAATACTGCATTTTTAAAACTATTCCAACCCTCTTCAACCCCCCCACTACTCATCTTTGCACTAGCCCACCTTTCTGCCAATAGTCGCTTATATCTCGCCCGAACTTCCTCCTCCCTTAGTTCATACACTTTCACCTCCCTCTTACTTGTTGTTGCCACCTTCCTCTTTTCCCATCTACCTCTTACTCTAACTGTAGCTACAACTAAATAATGATCTGATGTATCAGTTGCCCCTCTATAAACATGTACATCCTGGAGCCTACCCATCAACCTTTTATCCACCAATACATAATCTAACAAACTACTTTCATTACGTGCTACATCATACCTTGTATATTTATTTATCCTCTTTTTCATAAAATATGTATTACTTATTACCAAATTTCTTTCTACACATAGCTCAATTAAAGGCTCCCCATTTACATTTACCCCTGGCACCCCAAATTTACCTACTACTCCCTCCATAACATTTTTACCCACTTTAGCATTGAAATCCCCAACCACCATTACTCTCACACTTGATTCAAAACTCCCCACGCATTCACTCAACATTTCCCAGAATCTCTCTCTCTCCTCTACACTTCTCTCTTCTCCAGGTGCATACACGCTTACTATAACCCACTTTTCACATCCAATCTTCATTTTACTCCACATAATCCTTGAATTTATGCATTTGTAGTCCCTCTTTTCCTGCCATAGCTTATCCTTCAACATTATTGCTACTCCTTCTTTAGCTCTAACTCTATTTGAAACCCCTGACCTAATCCCATTTATTCCTCTCCATTGAAACTCTCCCACCCCCTTCAGCTTTGTTTCACTTAAAGCCAGGACATCCAGTTTCTTCTCATTCATAACATCCACAATCATCTCTTTCTTATCATTTGCACAACATCCACGCACATTCAGACTTCCCACTTTGACAATTTTCTTCTTCTTATTCTTTTTAGTAATCTTTACAGGAAAAGGGGTTACTAGCCCATTGTTCCCGGCATTTTAGTTGACTTTTTACAACACGCATAGCTTACGGAGGAAAGATTCTTATTCCACTTCCTCATGGATATAAAAGGAAAAGTAATAAGACCAAGAACTATTAAGATAAAATCAAAGAAAACTCAGATGAGTGTGTATAAATAAACATGTACATGTATGTGTAGTGTGACCTAAGTGTAAGTAGAAGTAGCAAGACGTACCTGTAATCTTGCATATTTATGAGACAGACAAAAGACACCAGCAATCCTACCATCATGTAAAACAATTACAGGCTTTCGTTTTACACTCACTTGGCAGGACGGTAGTACCTCCCTGGGTGGTTGCTGTCTACCAACCTACTACTATATATATATATGTTTATATATATATATTTATATATATATATATATATATATATATATATATATATATATATATATATATATTTATATATATATATATATTCTTTCTTTCTTTCAACACACCAGCCGTGTCCCACCGAGGCAGGGTGACCCAAAAAAGAAAGAAAATCCCCAAAAAGAAAATACTTTCATCATCATTCAACACTTTCACCTCACTCACACATAATCACTGCTTTTGCAGAGGTGCTCAGAACACAACAGTTTAAAAGCATATAACTATAAAGATACACAATATATCCCTCCAAACAGCTAATATCCCAAACCACTCCTTTAGAGTGCAGGCATTGTACTTCCCATTTCCAGGACTCAAGTCCGACTATATGAAAATAACCGGTTTCCCTGAATCCCTTCACTAAATATTACCCTGCTCACACTCCAACAGATCGTCAGGTCCCAAGTACCATTCGTCTCCATTCACTCCTATCTAACACGCTCACGCACGCTTGCTGGAAGTCCAAGCCCCTTACCCACAAAACCTCCTTTACCCCCTCTCTCCAACCCTTTCGAGGACGACCCCTACCCCGCCTTCCTTCCCCTATAGATTTATATGCTTTCCATGTCATTCTACTTTGATCCATTCTCTCTAAATGACCAAACCACCTCAACAACCCCTCTTCTGCCCTCTGACTAATACTTTTATTAACTCCACACCTTCTCCTAATTTCCACACTCCGAATTTTTTGCATAATATTTACACCACACATTGCCCTTAGACAGGACATCTCCGCTGCCTCCAACCGTCTCCTTGCTGCTGCATTTACCACCCAAGCTTCACACCCATATAAGAGTGTTGGTACTACTATACTTTCATACATTCCCTTCTTTGCCTCCATAGATAACGTTTTTTGACTCCACATATACCTCAACGCACCACTCACCTTTTTTCCCTCATCAATTCTATGATTAACCTCATCCTTCATAAATCCATCCGCCGACACGTCAACTCCCAAGTATCTGAAAACATTCACTTCTTCCATACTCCTCCTCCCCAATTTGATATCCAATTTTTCTTTATCTAAATCATTTGACACCCTCATCACCTTACTCTTTTCTATGTTCACTTTCAACTTTCTACCTTTACACACATTCCCAAACTCATCCACTAACCTTTGCAATTTTTCTTTAGAATCTCCCATAAGCACAGTATCATCAGCAAAAAGTAACTGTGTCAATTCCCATTTTGAATTTGATTCCCCATAATTTAATCCCACCCCTCTCCCAAACACCCTAGCATTTACTTCCTTTACAACCCCATCTATAAATATATTAAACAACCATGGTGACATTACACATCCCTGTCTAAGACCTACTTTTACCGGGAAGTAGTCTCCCTCTCTTCTACATATATATATATATATATATATATATATATATATATTTTTTTTTTTTTTTTTTCAACAAGTCGGCCGTCTCCCACCGAGGCAGGGTGACCCAAAAAAGAAAGAAAATCCCCAAAAAGAAAATACTTTCATCATCATTCAACACTTTCACCTCACTCACACAATCACTGCTTTTGCAGAGGTGCTCAGAACACAACAGTTTAGAAGCATATAACTATAAAGATACACAACATATCCCTCCAAACAGCTAATATCCCAAACCACTCCTTTAGAGTGCAGGCATTGTACTTCCCATTTCCAGGACTCAAGTCCGGCTATATAAAAATAACCGGTTTCCCTGAATCCCTTCACTAAATATTACGTTGCTCACACTCCAACAGATCGTCAGGTCCCAAATACCATTCGTCTCCATTCACTCCTATCTAACACGCTCACGCACACTTGCTGGAAGTCCAAGCCCCTCGCCCACAAAACCTCCTTTACCCCCTCCCTCCAACCTTTTCGAGGATGACCCCTACCCCGCCTTCCTTCCCCTACAGATTTATACGCTTTCCATGTCATTCTATTTTGATCCATTCTCTCTAAATGACCAAACCACCTCAACAACCCCTCTTCAGCCCTCTGATTAATACTTATATATTATATGAAGGAGGGGTGTTAATGTTGCAGTTTAAAAACTGTAGTGTAAAGCACCCTTCTGGCAAGACAGTGATGGAGTGAATGATGGTGAAAGTTTTTCTTTTTCGGGCCACCCTGCCTTGGTGGGAATCGGCCAGTGTGATAATAAAAATAAAATAATTATACTTATGTATACCTGTAGGGGATGTGTAGATCAGGTGTTTACATTGAAGCATATATGTGAACAGTATTTAGATAAAGATAGGGAGGTTTTTATTGCATTTATGGATTTAGAAAAGGCATATGATAGAGTGGATAGAGGAGCAATGTGGCAGATGTTGCAAGTATATGGAATAGGTGGTAAGTTATTAAATCCTGTAAAGAGTTTTTATGAGGATAGTGAGGCTCAGGTTAGGGTGTGTAGAAGAGAGGGAGACTACTTCCCGGTAAAAGTAGGTCTTAGACAGGGATGTGTAATGTCACCATGGTTGTTTAATATATTTATAGATGGGGTTGTAAAGGAAGTAAATGCTAGGGTGTTTGGGAGAGGGGTGGGATTAAATTATGGGGAATCAAATTCAAAATGGGAATTGACACAGTTACTTTTTGCTGATGATACTGTGCTTATGGGAGATTCTAAAGAAAAATTGCAAAGGTTAGTGGATGAGTTTGGGAATGTGTGTAAAGGTAGAAAGTTGAAAGTGAACATAGAAAAGAGTAAGGTGATGAGGGTGTCAAATGATTTAGATAAAGAAAAATTGGATATCAAATTGGGGAGGAGGAGTATGGAAGAAGTGAATGTTTTCAGATACTTGGGAGTTGACGTGTCGGCGGATGGATTTATGAAGGATGAGGTTAATCATAGAATTGATGAGGGAAAAAAGGTGAGTGGTGCGTTGAGGTATATGTGGAGTCAAAAAACGTTATCTATGGAGGCAAAGAAGGGAATGTATGAAAGTATAGTAGTACCAACACTCTTATATGGGTGTGAAGCTTGGGTGGTAAATGCAACAGCGAGGAGACGGTTGGAGGCAGCGGAGATGTCCTGTCTAAGGGCAATGTGTGGTATAAATATTATGCAAAAAATTCGGAGTGTGGAAATTAGGAGAAGGTGTGGAGTTAATAAAAGTATTAGTCAGAGGGCAGAAGAGGGGTTGTTGAGGTGGTTTGGTCATTTAGAGAGAATGGATCACAGTAGAATGACATGGAAAGCATATAAATCTATAGGGGAAGGAAGGCGGGGTAGGGGTCGTCCTCGAAAGGGTTGGAGAGAGGGGGTAAAGGAGGTTTTGTGGGTAAGGGGCTTGGATTTCCAGCAAGCGTGCGTGAGCGTGTTAGATAGGAGTGAATGGAGACGAATGGTACTTGGGACCTGACGATCTGTTGGAGTGTGAGCAGGGTAGTATTTAGTGAAGGGATTCAGGGAAACCGGTTATTTTCATATAGTCGGACTTGAGTCCTGGAAATGGGAAGTACAATGCCTGCACTTTAAAGGAGGGGTTTGGGATATTGGCAGTTTGGAGGGATATGTTGTGTATCTTTATATGTGTATGCTTCTAGACTGTTGTATTCTGAGCACCTCTGCAAAAACAGTGATAATGTGCGAGTGTGGTGAAAGTGTTGAATGATGATGAAAGTATTTTCTTTTTGGGGATTTTTCTTTCTTTTTTGGGTCACCCTGCCTCGGTGGGAGACGGCCGACTTGTTGAAAAAAAAAAAAAAAAAAAAAATACCTGTACCTAAATAAACTTACTGTGCTGGCATGCAGGTACATATTAAAATCATTAAGAGTGTCTTATGTCTCGAGACGCCATATTAGTAATGATAATAATAATCACCAAGTCTCATTAAATGTCATATATTACGTTAATATACAGGAGGGCCCCACTTATACGGCAGGTTAGGTTCCAGGCTACCGCCGTAAAGCGGAAACCGCCGTAAAGTGGAACACCCTTTTTTTCCACTTATAAATGCATACAAACACTAGATAACAAGTTTACACTAACATATATTAAGTTAGCAATAGAACCAGGCATCAAAAAACAATAAAAAAGTACAATACACACATAGTGCACTCATTACTTACCTTAAAATATTTATAGTCTTAATCTAGGGTGAGACAAGTAGTATTTATTGTAAGAAATCAAGTGTGGTATGTATGGTAATAGCCAGGCTACCTTACCAGGCCACCCCACCCACACATACTATTCTATGATATTTAAGCATCCCAGAGCGATAAAATGTATATACAGTTCACTCATTACTTACCTTAAAATATTTGTAGTCTTAATGTAGGGTCAGGAGTAAGTAAATGAGATAAAACGAATAAATGAGAGAGAGAAAGAATGAGTACATGAGAGGGGACAGGCACAGAGTTATGTAAACAAACCAGGCGAACTTAAGTTTTGTAAACAAACGAAGTGTACACGTCTGGTTTGTGTACAAGTTACATTGTGTACAGGTTGTCTCTACATTGATACAGTAGAATTAATAAAGAAGAACACTCCCATTCTCATGTAACATCATTTTGAGAAGAAATGAAGCTCTGAGTGAAGGCAATGGAAATAAGTCACACTGACTTTTTTTGGGTTATCCTAGGTTCTCTACACGTATGTTGTTATGTATGATAATCTATGTAACTGTATTTGTGTATACCTGAATAAACTTACTTACATACATACGAAAGGAATAATTTTCTACAGTTACCCCCAGTAACACATTTTCTCTTATGTTAGATTAGAGAAAATGTTATTCTTGCCGTCACTTGTACAAGTTATGTGGCTCCCACATCTTATATTTATGTTTATTTATTCTATTGTGGGGTGTATTTATCATCTTTTTATGTTATGTATCGTGTTTATTATATAATTTTGAAAAAAAATATCATGGATGGATTAATGAAAATGTGTATATTAACGTAATATACAACATTTAATGAGACTCGGTGAGTATTGTTATTATTATCATTTCTAATATGGCGTCACTTGTGCAAGTCGTCTGCTACCACATCTCACATTTATGTTTATTTATTCTACTGTGGGGTGTATTTATCTTATTTATATGTTATGCATCGTGTTTATTATATAATTTTGAAAAAAATATCATGGATGGATTAATGAAAATGTGTATATTACCGTAATATACGACATTTAATGAGACTCGGTGAGTATTGTTATTATTATTATTATCATTTCTAATATGGCGTCACTTGTGCAAGTCGTCTGCTACCACATCTCACATTTATGTTTATTTATTCTACTGTGGGGTGTATTTATCTTATTTATATGTTATGCATCGTGTTTATTATATAATTTTGAAAAAAATATCATGGATGGATTAATGAAAATGTGTATATTAACGTAATATACGACATTTAAATGACTCGATGATTATTATCATCATTACTAATATGACGTCTGGAGACATAAGACACTTACCAATTTTAATGTGTACCTGCATGCCAGCACAGTATGTAAGTTTATTTAGGCACAGGTATACATAAGTATAATTATCAGAGTATATATAAAATATGAAATAACTTTTAAAAACATTTGAAATTTTGGAGTTTCCAGACAAAATGGAGAGACTTAGTGCTTACTGAGCTCATGGAGAATGTAAACAAACAGGGTGGGACACGGTGACCGTATTAGAAAGTCAGGTGGGGGGAGCCGTATAGCGAGTTTTGGTCATAATTTGAAATGTCCGTATTAGCGGAACGCCGTAAAGTGAAACGCCGTAAAGCGGGGCCTTCCTGTACATATTTTCTTTAATCTATGATTTTTTTTAAAATTATATATTAAACACGATACATAACATATAAAGACGATAAATACAGCCCACAGTAGAATAAATAACCAAAAATATGAGATGTGGTAGCCAGACAACTTGTACGAGTGACACCATATTAGTAATGATGATAATAATAATCACCAAGTCTCATTAAATGTCGTATATTACGTTAAAATACACATTTTCTTTAATCCATCTATTGATATTTTTTCAAAATTATATAATAAACACGATACATAACACATAAAGATGATAAATACACCCCACAGTAGAATAAATAAACAAATATGAGATGTGGTAGCCAGACAACTTGTACAAGTGACTGTAAGAATATTTTCTCTAGTCCAACAAAGAGAAAATGCATTACTGGGGGTAACTGTAGAAAATAATTCCTTTCGTATGTAAGGTTATTCAGGCATACACAAATACAGATACATAGATTATCATACATAGCAGCATATGTGTAAAGTACCTAGGATAACCCAAAAGAGTCAGAGTGACTTATTTCCATTGCCTTAACTCAGAGCGTCATTTCTTCTAAAAATGGTGTTACACGAGAATGGGAGTGTTCCTCTTTATTTATTCTACCATGTCAATGTAGAGACAACTTGTACACAATGTAACTTGTACACAGACCAGACGTGTACACCCGGTCTGTTTACAAAACTTGCATTCACCTGGTTTGTTTACATAACTCTGCGCTTGTTCTCTCTCATGTACTCATTCTCTCTCTCTCATTTATTTGTTTTATTTCGTTTACTCACCCCTGACCCTACATTAAGACTACAAATATTTTAAGGTAAGTAATGAGTGAACTGTATATGCATTTTATCACTCTGGGTACTTAAATGTCATAGGATATTGTGTAGGTGAGGTGGCCTGGTATGGTAGCCTGGCTGGCTACCATACATACCATACCTGATTTCTTACAATAAATACTACTCGTCTCACCCTAGATTAAGACTAAAAATATTTTAAGATAAGTAATGAGTGTACTATATGAGTATTTTACTTTTTTGTTGTTTTTAATGCCTAGTTCTATTGCTAACTTAATATATGTTAGTGTAAACTTGTTATCTAGTATTTGTATGCATTTATAAGTGGAAAAAACGGTGTTCCACTTTACGGTGATTTCCGCTTTACATCGGTAGCCTGGAACCTAACCTGCCGTGTAAGTGGGGCCCTACTGTATATGTTTGTACATGCATATGTAGTGTAACCTAAGTGTAAGTAGAAGTAGCAAGATGTACCTGAAATCTTGCATGTTTATGAAGCAGAAAAAAGACACCAGCAATTCTGCCATCATGTAACACAATTACAGGTTTCTGGGTGGCTGAAGTCTACCCACCTACTACCTAGGGTTTTAACATTTATAATACAATATTTTACTTTATTCTTCATGTGGAAGTGGAACAGAATTCTTCCTCCATAAGCCATGTGTATCGTAAGAGGCAACTAAAAATGCCGGGAGCAAGGGGCTAGTAACTCCTTCTCCTGTTTATATTACTAAATTTAAAGAGAAATTTCCATTTTTCTTTTTGGGCCAAACTGCCTGGGTGGGACACCGCCGGTTCGTTGAAAGAAAAATTATCAAAAAGCGATTCCTATGGATGTTCATCATAGTCAATCCACAGATATTTTTTTTTCTTTTTTTCTTTAACAAAAAATGGTGCTTCTCCTCTTTTACTCCTGCTGCTGCTGCTGCTGCTGCTGCTGCTGCTGCTACCACCTGAGCTGCTGACACTGACACCGCCACTATTATTATTATTACACATTATTATTGTTATTATTTGTTTTAAAGCACAAGCCATCTTCCACCAAGGCAAGGTGACCTAAAAAACAAAAATTAATTTTTTTTTTTTTACATTTAGTAATTTATACAGGAAAAGGGGTTATTAGCCACTTGATCCCAGCAATTTAGTCGCCTCTTACAACAAGCATGGCTTACAGAGGACGGATTCTTCTCCACTTACCCATGAAGTATTATTTTATACTTTAACATGAGCCTCACTATCCTCGTAAAAACTCTTCACTGCTTTCAATAACCTACCCCCTATTCCATACATTTGCAACATCTGCCACACTTCTCCCCTATCCACCCTGTCATATGCCTTTTCCAAATCCATAAATGCCACAAATGTCCAAATCTCTTCAAAATTGTAAATTAGAACATGAATGCTTCAAACCTAATTCAAACCTTTCAGAAACCAAAGAGATCAATATCTTCAAATACACAAGCACCTTATGCATGAAGCAATTCAGCTGCAGCACTCAGAAATTATTGCATGAAAACACTATTTCAATTTGTCGAATTTCTTCCAGCTTTAAGTACATTGGATAATACTCAAATGTTCAAGAATGGTTTTGAGAGCATACAGATTTAATAAGCACATAAGAAATTAAGCTGATTTAACCTAGGATAAAAAAAATATTAAATAAATTCCAAAAACATTAACACAGCTTACTACTGGTGTTGCTCCAGATGCAGTTGCAGAAGCTACAAGATGCCTTCCACTCTTGTGACTAGATCTTTTTCCTTCTAAGGCACCTGTCACTCTAGCAACCTCACTACTGCTAGAATCACTGCTTGGGTGACGAGATTGTTCTAAATGATGCATGGCTTTCATATGTTGATGCATATGATCCATTAAAACCATGGCTTGGCACCTGCTACACTTCAGCACAGCACTGTCACATCTCTATTATGATTAAATGTATTCAGAAAATAGATTATTATTAAAATACAATTACACAGCAACTCAATGTTAAACACAATGGTAAACTGTGTCACTATATGATTCATAGCAAAATGATGATACCATTTAAAACTTGACCTTTGCTAATTAACAGCCAAAATTTGATTGTTGAGCAGAGTAATACTTTCAAATGTTATGAACACAATCGGTAATAACATTAAGTTCATTAAGCGAACATTATATTAAAAGTGAATTCCATTTTCCCAGAGACACTTGTATTATGACTGGAGATGCAGACTTGGACATTTTTTTTTTTAAATGTAAGTTCAATCTTAACAATGAAGCTCAAAACTAGTTATGTACAGTCAGACTTGCAGATTCATAATACTGTACTCAAATTTCACAAAATTTTAATTTGTAACTTTTGACCAAAGAGTCTCCCAAAAATAAACTCTACCATTCACTTTTTGTGTGAAGAAGAAAAACCAGATTTATCTAGTTCTAATACAGTATACCAATTACAATATGCATCTAACAAGTTCATTACAAATGTTTTATGGCAGCTATTATGGATTGCACAACATGGAGAATTGAGCCCATACTTTCAGGAGGGTCGCCCCATCTCATTTTCCTTAGAAACCATTCAACATGTTAGTAAAATTCTTTGTCCTTAAAAGTACTGTACAGCTGAGCCTCTGTACAGTGGACTCCCAGTTAACGATATTTTTTCATTCCAGAAGTATGTTCAGGTGCCAGTACTGACCGAATTTGTTCCCATAAGGAATATTGTGAAGCAGGTTAGTCCATTTCAGACCCCCAAACATACACGTACAAACGCACTTACATAAATACACTTACATAATTGGTCGCATTGGGAGGTGATCGTTAAGCGGGGGTCCACTGTATTTGCTACATCCTCATATGACAATTTCAGTCTTTTACAAAGGGGCCACCTGTTAAAGATTCAGCCTCTCATGGGTGTGATACCCTCTCATATCACTAAGCTTTAACCTTTTCGGGGCTTCGGCCGTACTAGTATGGCTTAAGCGCCAGGGTTTTTGACGTACTAGTATGCATAAATTCTAGCGCCCTCAAATCTAGCAAGAGAAAGCTGGTAGGCCTCTCAGTAGTAGTAACCAGTTACCAGTAACCACTGTGCCAGTTGACTCACGACCAACCGTCTCTGCCTGAGTCACTGTCTGAACTCATATTGCGCTGACCTGGCAGTATTCAAAGACCCTCTCACATATGGGTACTGTGGGCGGCCAGTCAGGCAGTCAGTCAGTTGTACGAGAGAGAGCAGAGAGACTAGGTTACGGCTGTAAGGGCGCTACTCACCTTGTCTGTAATTATACGTACTACCAGCCTACGTGAGTAGTATTACTTTACCTAATCCACGTGTCGAACTCCCACATGATAGGCCTACATATGAAAGAATGGGTCTATGTGGTCAGTGTATGCAGTATAAAAAAAAATCCTGCAGCACACAGTGCGTAATGAGAAAAAAAAAAACTTTGACTGTGTTTTTGGTTTAAAACAGCGACTTTGCACTGTATTTTCGTATGGTATTTATGGTTGTATTCTAGTTTTCCTGGTCTTATTTTATAGAATGGAAGACATATTACAGAAATTGAGATGATTTTGATTGGTTTCACAATGAAAAGTACCTTGAAATTGAGATCAAAGTAGCAGAAATGTTAGATTTTTGCCAAAGTTCAAAAGTAAACAAATCGTGCCACACGTCCAATACGTGTCAACTGGTGAATCTAATATTCTTTCACAAGTGCGCTGGTATTATTTATACCATTTCTACACTAATACAGTAGTCTGCATAACAGTAAATCTTCTATTTTTTGTGAGAATAAAAATTCAAAGTGGAAAGCAAAAGAAATGTAAGAGGGGCGTGGGGATGTGACTAATGAACAGAGGAAATGTAATTTTAGTGCCAGGAATGTCTTTCTTGTTTATTCTGGACCCTACTTGGAAATTGGCATCTTTTGAAATTTGTGTGAAATTGGCAAAATTGCTAAATTCTGACCACTTTATTGGATAGTTGAAATCGGTAAATGGGTGGTTTCTTGTACTCATTCGATGGAAAAAATGGAGTTCTAGCGAAATAATTATGATTTTTGTCGACTAGTACACTGGAATTGGCCGAAAATAGGGCTCAGAGTGGGCAAAATCGCCGATGCGTAAACATCGTCGAGACCGCTAACTTCGCGAGAGCATAATTCCATAAGTTTTCTATCAAATTTCATACTTTTGGTGTCATTATGAACGGGAAAAGATTCTCTATCTTTTCATAAGAAAAAATTATTTTTTTTTTTTTAAATTTTGGCAACCCTAAGAACAAGTCTCTGAGAGGGCCTGGCAATCCTCAAAGGGTTAAGTATAATAGGTTGAGAACTTGAGAAGACAAGGTAGTATCATCAGCCAAAAAATAAGGTTGAATAGTAATGCAGCATTATGAAGATCATTGATACACTATCGCAATGTGGTCCTAATATTCAATGGCAGTGCAGTGTGAGTGTCATTAAAGTTATATTTTGATGTCTTGATGTCTGTTTGCAGCCTCAGAACATTTTAGGAAAGATTCTAAATTTCCTCTTAAATAATGGAATTTCTTGAGTGAACAAAAGATACCTGCATAATGCAAAAAATCTACTTAATATTATATATGAGGACCATTTTATAAAGAAAATATTTCAAATGAACAGAGCAAAACAATAACTACTTACCCCATTACAGTTGACATAATGATTTTGAATCTGTGGAGCACCATGAAACATTAAGCCACAATTAGGAAGTGGACAGATAACATAATTTTTTTCATAGAGCTGGGTGTTCCATGCTGTCAACTGTGAACGACTTATACTTCGCTGAACACCATATTCAGAGTCACCATCCTGAAAATTACAATCATCTGAGCATCTTTTGACAGTTTATGAAACCTATACATTCCAGAAAAAAGCTGAACTAGTGTTCACTAATTACTCTTCATACTTTCAGTAGGAACTTACAATGCTAATGAATCTTTTCTTTGCCAGCCTATGCAGTTCTAGGAACTACATAGGCTTTAAGTTCCTACTGAAAGTATGAAGAGTAATCGGTGAACACTAGTTCTAGGAACTGCATAGGATGGCAAAGAAAAATACAGATTATATTTTTCTATCACAATACATGGAGCGAATAGATGGCCAAAACAAAAGTGTATTCCCAATTTAAAAGAATGACTATGCAGCTCTTTAATTTCAGTGGCAATCAATTCACATCCTTAAAGTTGCAGCACATATTTACAAAAAATACACGTCTGATGATTCAGTTTATTTACTATACGTAACTTATTTCAATTAGATCATGTTAAATATGGGTCACATGGGAGAAACGTGAAAATAGCTCATTGTTACCATTGTTTTTAAAATGTGGGCAAAATGCTTCCTCTGATAATCTTTTGAACCTTATATTTTACACCCAGCTGACAACAATTGCAACTTGGCTAATATGTGAAATGCAAGGTAGGATGAAAAAAGTTGTATACTGTATCAGTAAGACAAATACTAAATGCTGATGCAAGTGGGCATGTATTATAGGCAAGGAAGGCTTTATGATGTCAGATTAAAAATTTTTCACATGCAAATATAAATGTGAAAGAAGAGAAACTTGAACTAAGTACAGTAGCAACAATCTGATGGAAGACCTTTCATAAGCCAACAAAAAAGTCCCTAAATTAGCACACACAAGGTTATAGCAAAGATATTTTGACAAAACTAATGCAAACTTTCAAGCATGTCAAAGCAATTTTGAGACAGATATGCAATTTCAAATGGAAAAAAAAAATGGAAAGACAAATGTAAACCCAGAAGTGCACACGGAAAGACAATAACCATAAATTTAAAAGGGAAAATGTGAAGAGACAACAATGAGGCAGAAACCAATGAATAACAGGGTACTGTAGAGAAGATTAAGTTTAGAAAATATAAGACTCATTCCAGAAGAATTAAAAATAGTAAAAGGATAAAAAGCACTTTTTACACTGTATACACATAATTTTACAGTGGTAGATCAACAAAATGAGTTAAAAGAGAAAGTAGCAAGTGCTACAACCACTGAACTTTAAAAGCTTTATAATGGATTAAAAATTAAAGATGGGACTTCATAAACTTAGCTCTACTCCTATAGCTATAAATATATTTCAATTACAAGTAACTGCTATTTAATCACTATATGTACAACATATGGGTACTGCATACAGTGTTATTCTATCTAAGGCAAATAAACATTTGCATATACAGTGGACCCTTGACCAACGATATTAATCCGTTCCTGAGAGCTCATCGTTAGTCGAAATTATCGTTAGTCGAGTTAATTTTCCCCATAAGAAATAATGGAAATGAAATTAATCCGTTCCAGACACCCCAAAGTATTGAAAAAAAAAAATTTTACCACATGAAATATTAATTTTAATACACACAAACTGAAGAAGACATGTACAATTACATGACACTTACCTTTACTGAAGATCTGGTGATGATTGATGGGATGGGAGGAAGGGAGAGTGTGGATGGTGTTAGTGTTTAGAAGGGGAATCCCCTTCCATTAGGACTTGAGGTGTCAAGTCCTTTTCCAGGGTTACTTCCCTTCTTCTTTTAATGCCACTAGGACCAGCTTGAGAGTCACTGGACCTCTGTCGCACAACATATCTGTCCACAGAGCTCTGTACCTCCCGTTCCTTTACGATTTGTCTAAAATGGGCCACAACATTGTCATTGTAATAGTCACCAGCACGGCTTACAATAGCTGTGTTAGGGTGATTTTCATCCATAAAGGTTTGCAGTTCAACCCAGTTTGCACATATTTCCTTAATCTTTGAAGTAGGCACAATGGATTCCACAACTAGCATAGGCATCTCAGGGTTAGCCCCAAACCCTTCAAAATCTTTTTTAATTTCCATACTAATTCTCACCCTTTTTATCAGAGGGATGGCACTAGAAGCTTTCTTGGGGCCCATGGTGACTTACTTTGCAGGTGCAATCACTAAAAACACTGTGATAATATGAAATGTTCAGATTGTATGTTTGGATGTGACTGCGGTGGCTGGCTTGTAAACACTGAGCAGGCCACACGTGGATGCATCTCGAACGGAACGAATGGCGTTGGTTGAGTTTTTAAGCGCTAGTCGAGGCAAAAATTTTGCTTAAAATATATCGTTAGTCGGATTTAACGTTATACGATGCCATCGTTGGTCGAGGGTCCACTGTACCAATATAAGACTACCAAATAATTCCCAATGAAATAATTTACAATAAAAATATACTGTAATTTGAAAATTCAGTTATAAAAGGGGTAACACTCAATGACATTTAAAAAAAACAGGCAACTACAACCATTTCACCATTAGCATCATACTGTACATCTGTAATATACTAAACAATTACCTCATCTCTTGGTCTGGAAGGAGGTACAGGTATATCATCCTGTTCTGAAGTATAAATAGGAACTTTACTTCTCTCTGTAAAAAACCCCTGACTTGGTCCTGGTTCAAATATTCCACTATCCTCTTCCATCATCTGTAAGTATGTTAATTATTAATATTGTCTTTGAAAATAACAAACTGTAACAAATCACAGGATTAACACTGCAAAAAAATTTATTTTGCATTAAAAATTGGTTAATTCATAGATAACCAATAAAATTAAATTTATTGCCAAGGATAAAGTCTATGGTAAGCATACACTAATGAATCAGTCACCTACACCTAAATAACCTGCTGCCAATCACATACTAGTAGCATCCCTATTTTCCTCATGTTATAGTCACTTCCATAAACCTCAGCAGATCTCAACACATAATGGAGGTAGAGATACATACCTCATTGACCCTTTTAGTGACTGTATGTAGAACTACATCACTGATGCCATTCCCTCTCATAGCTCTACATCAGCAGCTCAGCTCACTCAGATAAGCTAGAAGCAGTAAATCTGGCCTAGATATGAGATAATGGGCCTGCATGGTTCATAAACCACGACCAAAACTTTTTTGGGCTATCCTAGGTAATCTACACATATTCTGCTATATATGATAATTTATGTAGGTGTATTTATGTGTACCTGTAACACATAAATACTTATACTTACTAACACAATGCATTTAACATATCTGCAACCAACTTTTGGGATTTTCACCTTTCACAGCCTATAGGAGTGCTCCTCCATTTACAAATTCTTAGGATGCAGCTAAATGTTTAAATCATTATAAAACATCAATTTCATATATGTATATCTATAAAGACAATATGCAAAGTTATAATCCTTTAATATTAAATATATTTTAATTTCTTCTTTTTTACTAAACCAGTCATCTACCTCCAAAATAGGATCCTCCTTTCCAACTGCAGGCAATGTACTTCCCACCTCCAGAACTCAAGTCTGGCTAATCAGTTTCCCTGAATTCCTTCGTAAATGTTATCTTGCTCACATTACAACAGGATGTCAATCCCCAAAAAATTATTTCTTTCCTCATTTCAACTTAACATGCTCACACACACATTTGTAGGAAACTAGAGCCCTTGCCACTTAAAACCACTTTTACTCCCTCCCTGTGACCCTTCTTGGGATGACCTCTGCTTCTCCTGCCTCTACTCAGATTTCTATACTCTTCATTAGCTAACATGGAACAGTGGACAGTGAATTGGCCTGCTAGTTTTAGGAATGACTTACCATATTAAGTAACAGACTTATGCACAGTTGCCTTGACTTTAAATTTCTGTTAACCAAGTCAGTATATTTAGGTACAGGTACACACAAGTACGATTATACATAGTAACTTATGTGTAAATTACCTAGGATAGCCCCCCAAAATAGTCAAAGTGGCTTATTTTCATTAGGGTCCTAAAGGTTTTGGATTCAGTTTGACAAAAATCTATATTACTCAGCATTAAGTGCCATACTTGTTTGTTTCCTAGGATTAGAACCTCATATTTTATATTTAACATAGGATAATCCAATAGTCAAACAATGTTGCTTATTTCACCGAGGTCCCTCTATTTATCCATTTAATACAGACAAACATATAATGGTTATCCTAGGTAATTTACACTATGTATGATAATTGTATTTTTGTGTACCTGTGCCTAAAATAAACTTACATCCCTATGAAGAAATGACAACGGCAGTCATCAACATTATAGCTGAGGACTATGACAAATATAGCAAATCAAAGCCTAGAAGAGAGCACATCTTTATTAAAATGACTTTTCACCCAGTGTAATTCTGACGAAACATTAACATTATGGATGAAAACTCGTTTTAGTCTAAAGACGCGCTGTCTTTTGTCAATGATTTACTAGTCAGCTTACTGGTTACCTTTCATACATATTATTATTATTATAATCAAGGGGGAAGCGCTAAACCCGGAGGATTATACAGCGCCTGGGGGGGATGTGGAAGGCATTCAGGCTTAATTTGGGGAACTGGAGCACAGATCCAATTCCCTAAATCAAGAGCCCCTCACCAACATCAAGGAACCTTCCTTGAGGGGACCTTTCATACATAAACTGAACATCCCTTGCCTCAACGTGCCTCGGTAAAGCCTATATATATTACACAGATCAATGAACTTCATATACTGTCACCTCCTCCACACCCACTTGAAATAATTTTCCTAATGACTGATCAAACATACGGCCAGGTAACTTACACAACTTGCGCTGCTGCTTATTCATCCACTGCATTCATTCTAGGTGTAGTGTGCCGAGTACTAAGTAAGATGTAACCACAATGTTCCCCACATGCTTGGCCATGTGGAGGGACTCGAACCCAGGACCAATCTGCTATCACGTCCCAAGGCCCACCCCAAGTGACCCAACTTCCACACATCGAGTCCCCAACACAGACAATAGAAGTACATTTGCAAATGCGTACCTTCGTATTTTGACACTTGCTTATGTACGCTTACCTAAAAATTCTGCGTTAAATGTCAGTACGTTGGAGTATATTTAGATAAATAAGGAAGGCGGCACTAGGAGTCAATATGGCGACCAAGTGTACGTGGTGATGCTGCCATCTATTGGTGCTCCCTCTTATCTATCGTTCTCCACATTCTTCTGACGTCGTTTCATCATTATAATCTTATTTGTTCATTGACTGATTGATCTGTAGCTTTAAAGTATTTCCTGAAAAAAGGAATGAATATTATATACAATACCTAGCATACGACGTACGCTCTTCACATTCTTGTGAAATTTCTATTTCGTTTTATTTAACTTGATTCGCAATATCCACACCTCCATCTGCGAACATTTTTAATAGTATTATGACGTTTTCGTCATTTTCAGCATTTCTTTGTATGTATATATATATATATATATATATATATATATATATATATATATATATATATATATATATATATATATATATATATATATATATATATATATATATATATATATATATATATATATGTGTGTGTGTGTGTGTGTGTGTGTGTGTTCTAGCATTTTGTGGCTATTTTTACCTAACAAGTAAACGGCTTTAGTAAATCAGGAATTTTCTTGCATACAGACACTATAACCATAATATGATTTTCAGAGGTTCTGTAATTTTTCGTATATAAACCTGGGACGTAAGGAAATTTGCTCCACACGTTATGCTGGGCCTGGGAATCGAACCCGGGACCATTCGGGTGCGAGGCATGCACGTTCTCCAGTGAGCTATGGGTTAAAATCAGAATTTATGTTACAACAAAAGTTTTAAATGCCCCGTATGTTTCAAACAGTCGTGGATATTCTCATCTCCACATTGAAATTTACTAATTTAGGTTGGGAGATTTCATTACCTACTTCATTTTTGGTGTCTGAGTTTATTTACATACTATGCTCATCTTGTGATAGGACAAAGGTCATAAGAAGTCTTTATCAGAGCCGACTATTTATAGTTTAATATTTTAAACATTTTAGAAGCATTATATATTTTTTTCCCATACGCAGCGTGTGGACAAAATCTTTGGATTTCAGATACCTTATCATTAACAATGCAATCATTAGGTTTTTTCATAAATTGCAATTTCATTATAATCTAGTTAATTTATCTAGATAATATAAAGTGTAGATACAATCTCGGGATTTCAGAAATCCTCTCATTTACACTATTATATCGTTAATAATGAAGCAATTCGCATTTTCCCTTAGGAGTTGTTTGGTCCTACCGTGTCTCTAAAAAAAAAGCATAATCTCTATACCCAGGTTCGAATCCTGGTTGTTGCTAGGCATACCTGCATACATCTTATATCTTTTACCATGAATTACTATCTTAACATCTGCTGCCATGAATAAGTCTCCTCATGGTGTGAGTTCAATATCTTTATGATGCACTCCATGCCCATCCTATATAATACCAAAAGTTTTAGTTAAAATCACTTGGGCAAACACCTTTTTTCTTCATTATTCTAGATAATTTACATTATGTATGATAATTGCACTTATGTGTACCTGTGCCTAAATAAACTTACATACTTACTTACCTAGGACATTGTATTATATAAACATTTTGGACTCCGGGGCCTTGTTTACTCAAGACAATATACGTACAGAGTATCCCTTCACCTGCTGCCCGAAATGTACATGCATGCTAGTGGCTTTCTTTTGCTCTTAACAATATTTTATCACGTGTAGACTATCATTTTCATACTGCACAAAGAAATAAAATTTGTTTGAGTAATAGGTGTAAAGCTACGTCTGGAGTGAACATCTGCTACCTTGAACAAACACACAAGATACACCCTAAGGGGTGCATTTCTCAGCGTATATATGCTGAGTTTACTTTAATTCCTATTTTAGGGATTAAACTCATTAAAGTATTCTTATCTGGCAGTGGAAAAGTTACCATGTTAATGGCCCCCATGTAGTCAATAGGCTTTAAACCCCATTAACCTTAATCTTAATCTTTCTGCCATAATTAACTTTCATCTGCTACCTACGAGTTTGGCTATGGACTCCTGTAGGTCTCATCTAGGGAAGATGACCTGTTTTTTATGGATTATCAGCGCTCCGGGGTTAATAATCCAAATGAAAATTCTTAAATTCATCTTGAATATTATATATTATTATATTCACAAGCATTGGCGTTGCTAGGGTTGATGTCACCTGGGACGGCATCTTTGGTGTCACCCCCATGAAATCCAACGGCGAGTGGGATGGGGGGAGTAAACTCCAGTTACGTCACTACTGCATGACTAATGATTAATGTTTAGCAATGAGAACGTTTTAAGGGCCATAAACCGAATAGAATACCTCTCAACTTTATTAATGATAAAATAAGTAATCGTAGTAATATTGAGGAAACATCAACTCAAATACCACTTTGAGTACAGGCAACAGATCCTGCATTTATTCATCTTCAACAATGCAAAAAAAAATGAAAAATAAAGAAAAACATTGCAATATCAGAGAAACACTAGTTCCGATTGACCTTGAGTACAGGTAACATCTCAGTGAATCTGATCTTACATTTCCTTGCCTTCAATCCTGCAAAATCTTCTATCACATCATCAAAATCAACGATTTTCCCTATATAGGCCTATTTGTACTATGTAATCATATAAAAGGCTATATAGAAACGAGGGATTTTTCTCATATGTTGCTGCAGCACTGTTTTGGGCATTAGTGTCACCTTCTTTAGAGGCTCTATGGTGTCACCCCCTAAATGGTGTCACCCGGGGCGCCCTCTTCCCTTACGACGCCACTGGCAAGGTGTAAGTGTGGTGGATGGGGGCCTGGTGCAGGATGTGCCGGCAAGGTATACTGCTAGAAGCGTGCAGGTACACGAGAGACCTGTGATTGGCACCTATGTTGATCCAGCCATTACTCCTGGCTTCTGCTACCAAGTTCGACATGCAGATTCGACCAAGCTGCTCTTGAAGGTAAGATAAGATTTTGCTTGGATTTTTAGCACGTACTGTTAGCCATCCCACGTAACCTAAGAAAGTTAGTGTGTCATTGAGCACTGTCTTTGTTTCCTGTGGGGTCCTTTAATCTTGTCTCCAGGATGCAGCCCACAACAGTCAATTAACACTTATTGCTAGGTGAACAGACAAGAGCAGGTGTAAAGAAACATATTAGCATTTCCACCTGTGCCAGGGATCGAACCACAGATACTCAGTGGCAAGTAAATGATGATTGTTAATTATAATGCAGTACTTATCTCACTGTTGAAAATATACTATTGCCATAGACTTAAATGCAACTGTTGGTTGCATTTAGTCTTGCTAATGCTTCTGTGGTGACTAATTAATTTTGGCAAGTACAGGACTGTACAGATTAAGAAAACTTTGCATTTTGTAGGTTAGGTTAGGTAAGGTTCGTCAGGAAACAGGACAAATGTTTCCTGACGCGGGTCTTAGTCAGATGATGACCCGCCTTTGGAGCTTTTGGTCATCTGACCGAGGCCTTCCGCTGGCTTACCGGTCCACCCCTTTAAAAATTATGGTCGTTTATAACCATTAGCATTTTGTAATTTACACATATAACCCACACATAGGGGAAAGAAGTTTTATGACATTTCGGTCCGACCTTTTAAAATAACATTATGAAATTTTTCTTTAATGTACTGATTATTTATGTATTGTTCCAGTTATGGTATTATGCCTTTGTGTTCTCAATTTGTAACTGATATTACTTTTGTCTTTTCAGGGGCGTAACGTGAGGCTACTATCAGTGGGAATGGGCTATGGCAAGAGGATCACCTTTGCCAGCGATTCCCAGAACATAAATAACAACTACTTCTGGTCAGACACTCACCCTGAAGGATATAGGTTTACCCTGTGCCTCGTCCAGCAGGGTGACAAGTTTACTCTGAGGGATGTTAATAACTTGCCAGTAGCTACGACAGAAGTCCTCAAACTTAGGGTGAGGAAATTTCTATTAGTTACACAAGATATTTGATTTATTATTTAACAATTATAAATAGTAAATATCTTGGACTTGCAAAATTATAATAAGACTGCAAACAAATCATGGAATGGGTGGAATTTAAACTCATGGCAAGCGAGTCTTAGGTCTCGCTTGCCATAGGTTTAAACCCCACCTGTTCTGTGATTAGTAACTATCTCTACTGTATGCTGTTCAGCAGCATAATTCTTAAGATGTTAATTGCATTAGGATATCAAATCTCTAAAGCTTATGCATTATATGTATTAATTTGTATATTAAAGACATGGAAAAATCGTAATTTGCTACACTAGGAAAGTAACTGTAACGGCAAAGGTTGTTTCATTCTCAGGGACCCCAAGTGAAGGTTTTTCATCGTATCCTTCAGAATGGTGAAACTGAGAAGCAAGCAAAGGTGTCGCTACAATGCAAGGTTTTCTTTGGTGAGGATAGCAAGGAACAGGTGTTGGTGGTAAAGGGTGTGGCTGTGGCCATTAAGGTCTGTCCTAAGTGAAGGTAAGTTATGCTATGTAATAAGTACAGTATTGAAGTTGTCTTGTCTGTTCATCAAACTTTCAGATAGCAATAGATTGCAATTGGGATTCAGGGAAACTGGTCCTGGAGGTGGTAAGTAAAATGCCTGCACTTTCAAGGAGTTCCGATTCCTTGGGTCAAGAGTCCCTCACTGGCATCAAGGAACCTCCCTTGAGGTGAAGTGTTACCATAATAAGTTTATTCAGGTACAGGTACACAAATACACTTTAATAAATGATCATACATAGCAGAATATGTGTAAATTACCCAGGATAACCCAATAAAACTGGTTATAACTATGACCATAATTTTTGAAGGGGTGGAGGGATAAGCCAGTGGAAGGCCTCGGTCAGATGACCAAAAGCTCCAACGGCGGCTCATCATATATAACTAAGACTCGCGTCAGGAAACACTTGTCCTGTTTCCTGACAAATTTTACCTAACCATAACCCAAGAAAGTTAGTGACATTTCCACTTATTATTTAAACCTTAAAAGCTGAAACAGCTAAGTAACAACTGTGTGAGGAGCAGCTACACTACCATACCTCTTCTGTCACATTGTTTTTATTATTATTATATTTAGCGAAAATAGTAAAAGTATAAGTATAGAAATCATGCAGCATTTTCGGTAATTGGATGTAATCGTGTTTGATCCAAGGAAGGGAAGGGTAACCTCAATAAAGTAGGTACCTGGGTGTCAGTTGACTGGTGTGGGTCGCATCCTGGGGACAAAATTGACCTAATTTACCAGAAATGCTCTGCATAACAAGGGACTGTCTATATAGCAGTATGTCATTGATGTCAGCTATGGTCTGTATACCTTGTACATGTCCTTGTATAAATCATTATTATTATTATTATTATTATTATTACACCAGCATGAAGGCACCACCCGCCCCCCTTCCTTGAGGGAAGCTCTGGCTAGAACTTATAAACTTCATATACATTTTTAAATATTTTTCCTGTCGCACCCTAGGGGGGGTTGATTAAGATTTTGTTGGGTTTAACCCGAGAGGGTTAGCCACCCAGGATAACCCGGGGAGGATTAGCCATCTATGATAATCCGGGGGAGGGTTAGCCACCCAGGATAACCCGGGGGATGGTTACTATCCATGATAACCCAAGAAAGTCAGTGCGTCATCAAGGACTGTCTTCCACTGTGGTCCTTTAATATACTTGGTTTTAAACCCGTAAGCTAAAAACTCGTCCATGTAGATTTTTTATTGGCATTAATTTGAATCCTTTATTAAATCTGCCTAAAATGCTGTGCATTATCCATGGGGGAACGCTAAACCCCCAGGGGTCACAGCGCCTGGGGAAAATTGGTATTATATCACTTGTGCGATTTTGTTTTCGACATTATCATGATTTACATACTTGGACTCGCCCTTCCGAAAGGAGAGGTTACTCGTGTCCTCAAAATAATCACTTAAAATAGTAATATTAGGTAGCTCTAAACCCCAAGGGTCGTAAAGAGGCTAGGAAATGGGAGAATCAGGGTCTAGTGGAAAATTTATTCAATTCCTTGAATCAAGAGCCTTTCCTAGGCATCAAGGCACCCCTCGCTTGATGGGCAACATTATCAAAATATCATCAGTATTTAATGTAAATTTTGTACTCTGTACTGTATTACAGCTCTCATTTATTAACCATGACAGTATTAAACACTGATATTGTTTTCAACTGATTTTTTTAGTTTGGGTGAATGATAAACAGGTAACATAGCCAAAGTTTATTCAGTCTTTTGAGTAGTAAAGGATGATTTGTGAGGTCCAGGCTGCATCACTGGCTGGAACACTTTGCTGCATCACTGGCTGGAACACTAGGCATCGTTACCTGGAACACAGTATCATTAGTTGAAAGTGATTCAGTGTTGAATGCAACATTCATCATATCAACCAACACTTATGATAAAAATACAATTTTATCACTGAATTATTTGAATGACATTCTCTCAGCTCAGGCTGATAGACCTTCAAAACCTATAGGGTAAGATTTGTTCGGATTTTTAGTCCGGAGGGTTAGCTACCCAGGATAACCCAAGTCACTACTGCGAGGGCTGGTTAAAAACAAGACTTTGCTGGTAAACAAGGCATCGCTAGCAAGAAACAAGGCATCGCTGGCAAGAAACAAGGCATCGCTGGCAAGAAACAAGGCATCGCTGGCAAGAAACAAGGCATCGCTGGCAAGAAACAAGGCATCGCTGGCAAGAAACAAGGCATCGCTGGCAAGAAACAAGGCATCGCTGGCAAGAAACAAGGCATCGCTGGCAAGAAACGAGGCATCGCTGGCAAGAGAAAGCATCGTTGGCAAGAAACAAGACATCGCCGGCTGGATGAGGCATTTGCACTCGGGTTATTTTTGTTATTGTTAGTTTTAGTATTGTTAGTACTAGTATTGCTACAATTATTACTACTAATATAAACTATCAGTGACTAACCTCTTATACAGATTACACCAATACGTATAATTAATTATACTAACATATTAAATATTAATACAGGATCAACATATTTGGTATTAGAGAATATATTATAGGTGACCTGGGTAGGTTATGGACTGTACTGAAATCTGCCAGCCTCATCTGGCAGACGTCATTATCTGTAGGATGGAGTATTAAGGAAACCACCCTGCTAGGTAAAGTATAACAGGAAAGCATCATATGTGAAAATATGACAGATAAACTATGAACATAGGAGCAGGCGTAGCTAGCAGGAACAGACATCGGTAGCAGGAACACAGGCATCTTCGGCTGGTGGTAGCATCCCTGACGAAGAAATGTCACTTGTTAGTTCAATAGTTGTCATGCACCCTCTACTCATCCTGTGGATTGTAGTCAGAAGATTTTAAAGATACATAATAGGTTAGGAACTGGACGAAATAAGAACATAAGAACATAAGAACGAAGGAACACTGCAGAAGGCCTACTGGCCCATGCGAGGCAGGTCCAAGTCTCCTACCGGCTTAAGCCAATGCACCCAACCTAGACAGGTCAGGTCACATTGACTTAAGGGAGGAACACGGCAACCGACCTGTTAGCACAAGCTATCAGGTCTAGCTCACACCCACCCACATCTACTCATGTATTTATCCAACCTATTTTTAAAGCTACACAACGTTCTGGCCTCTATAACGGTACTTGGGAGTTTGTTCCACTCATCCACAACTCTATTACCAAACCAGTACTTTCCTATATCCTTCCTGAATCTGAATTTTTCCAACTTAAAACCATTGCTGCGAGTCCTGTCTAGGCTAGATATTTTCAGCACACTATTTACATCCCCTTTATTTATTCCTGTCTTCCACTTATACACCTCAATCATATCCCCCCTAATTCTACGTCTTTCTAGAGAGTGCAGTTTCAGGGCCCTTAGTCTATCCTCATAGGGAAGGTTTCTGATACATGGGATCATCTTTGTCATCCTCCTTTGTACATTTTCCAGAGAATTTATATCCATTCTGTAGTACGGTGACCAAAACTGTGCAGCATAATCTAAATGAGGCCTAACCAAGGATGTATAGAGTTGAAGAACAACCTGAGGACTCCTATTATTTATGCTTCTTGATATGAAGCCAAGGATTCTATTAGCTTTATTGCGAACACTTATGCACTGTTGTCTTGGTTTCAGATTACTGCTAACCAGAACTCCTAAATCTTTTTCGCAATCCGTAATATTAAGATCTACATTATTTAGTTTATATGTGGCATGGTTATTGTCCTGTCCAACATTTAGAACTTTGCATTTGTCTATATTAAACTGCATCTGCCACTTCTCCGACCACTGCATCAGTCTATTCAAATCTTCCTGGAGTGCTCGAATGTCCTCGTCAGAATGAATTCGACGGCCTATTTTGGTGTCATCGGCAAACTTGCCGATGTCGCTCTTTATGCCCTCATCTATGTCGTTTATGTAGATTGTGAACAGCAGGGGGCCCAACACTGACCCCTGTGGAACACCGCTCGTGACGCTTCCCCACTCTGATTTCTCCCCATTTATGCAAACTCTCTGCTGCCTATTTGTCAACCATGCCTCTATCCAGGAAAAAATTTCTCCTCCTATTCCATGTGCTTTAATTTTCCTCAATAGTCTCTGATGTGGGACCCTGTCAAAAGCCTTACTGAAGTCCATATACACAATATCATATTCATTACCATGATCTACCTCCTCAAATACCTTAGTGAAAAAAGTTAATAAATTCGTAAGGCAGGAACGCCCCTTTGTAAAACCATGCTGAGATTCGTTGATTAATTTATGCTTTTCAAGGTGGCTACGAACTGCCTCGGCAATTATTGATTCCATAAATTTTCCCACTATGGAGGTTAGGCTTATTGGTCTATAGTTCGAAGCTAAGGACCTGTCACCTGTTTTGAAAATAGGTATCACATTTGCCATTTTCCACTTATCTGGCACCATGCCAGTTTGTAGTGATATGTTGAAAAGATTAGCCAAAGGTGTGCTAAGCTCCTCTTTACATTCCTTTAGAACCCTTGCATACAGTTCATCAGGGCCTGGGGATTTGTTAGGTTTTAATTTATCTATTTGCCTAAGGACCATGTCACTTGTGACCCTAATAGTGCACAGTTTATTATCGTCCTGTTCTACATAATTTATCATTACTGGAATATCGCTGGTATCCTCCTGTGTAAAAACTGAGAGGAAGTATGTGTTAAAAATTCTACACATTTCCTTATCACTGTCAGTGAGCTGACCCGAGGAACTTTTGAGTGGGCCTATCTTGTCCCTGATCTTACTTCTGTATACCTGAAAGAATCCTTTTGGGTTAGTCTTCGATTCTCTTGCAACTTTAACCTCATAATCTCTTTTTGCTTTTCTAATTCCCTTTTTTATTTCTCTCTTTAACTGAATATATCGATTTCTTAATTGCCCCTCTCCTCTTTTGATTTGCCTATATATGCCTCTCTTTTGACCAATCAGATATTTTAATCTATTGTTCATCCATTTAGGATCATTTTTGTTTGATCTGATTTCCCTATTTGGAACATAATTTGACTGAGCAGCTAGAACTATGCCATGGAAAGCATCATATCGGCAACCATCACCACCTACCTGACCCTTAGTCAGGTCATTCCAGTTCAGCCCACCTAAGTAATTTTTCAGTCCTATGAAATCAGCCAAGCGAAAGTCAGGGACGGAGACTTGATTGCCATTATTAGGGGAAATCCATGATATGTTAAAACTGAGTGATTTGTGATCACTCTCCCCAAGCTCATCATTAACCTCAAGATTATTAATTAGTGTTTCCCTACTGGCAAGAACCAAGTCAAGGAGGTTATTTCCCCTAGTTGGCTCTGTCACAAACTGTTTTAAAAAACAATCCTGGATCGTATCAAGAAAGTCACCCGACTCTAAATTTCCTGTCAAATTGCTCCAGTCAATCTGTCTATAGTTGAAATCTCCCATTAGCACAACATTTTCGTATGTAGATGCCTTACGAATTTCGTCCCATAGAAGTTTACTGCACTCCCTATCAAGATTTGGGGCCCTGTAAATCACACCCAAAATTAGTTTTTCTCGGCCCTCGAGAAGCTGTAACCAAACAGATTCAGTGGCTGACGCTTCTAATTTAATATCTTGTCTAACACAACAATTTAAATTGTCTCTGACATACATCGCTACTCCACCACCTTTCCTGTTGACCCTGTCAGTGTGGAATAATTTATAGCCTTGTATGTGACATTCAGAGGGCATCTCTCTATCTTTCAGATTGAGCCAGGTCTCTGTTATAGCAATAATATCTATGTTTCCTGCACTTGCAATTAATCTTAGCTCATCTATCTTATTTCTAACACTCCTGCTATTAGTATAGTAAACCTTAAGGGAGCTAGTCCCTTGCTGCCCTCTGCTGTCCCCCTTTGTTTGCTGACCTGTTCTATTGTCTTTATTTATAACTTCATGCTGAATGCCTTTTATACATTTACTGTTTCCAACCCTAGTGTTGCAACCTGCTTGTTTCCCACACACACCCATACCTCTATCTTCCATCAGTTTAAAATCATAGGCATTTCACCAATGGCCTTCTCAATCGAGTCTGCAAGTGCTACCACCCCTGCCCCAGAGAGATGTACCCCATCCCTTGCATACATATCATGTTTGCCATAAAAGTTGTTCCAGTTGTCAATGAATGGGATTGCAAGTTCCTTGCAGTATCTGTCTAGCCAGCAATTTACACCAATTGCCCTAGACAACCATTCATTTCCTACTCCCCTTCTAGGCAAGATGCTACATATGATTGGGATCCCTCCCTTAGACTTAATGAAATCTATAGCTGACCTGTACTTATCTAGCAGCTCTTCTCTCCTACCCTTCCCAATATCATTTCCACCAGCACTGAGACAGATAATGGGCTTGTTCCCATTACCTGACATGATATTATCCAGCCTGTTGACAATGTCCCCAACACCAGCTCCAGGGAAGCACACTCTATCTCTCATCTTCTTATTCCTATTACAAAAAGCACGGTCAACATATCTTACCTGAGAGTCACCAACCACAAGAATGCGCTTACCTTCATTAGCAGGGGCAGTAGTACCTTTACCTTCACTGGCCACTGAAGTACATTCATCCTGGAGAACAGAGAAGCGATTTCCTACCTTCAGATCTTCACTCTTAACTTTCCTTACTCTGATGCGCCTCCCATTACTGTGAACAACTCGCCACTTGTAGCAGGTGCTGGGCTGCACCTCACTGCTGGTAGCCGTCGCTACCTCCCCACCTACAGCCTCCTCACAGTGAGAGACAGACTGCACCTCACTGCTAGAAGCCTCATTCCCCACATCTCCAACCACCTCACACTCTCTCCCAGGCCCATTGAGGTGGACCTTCAGCCTCCTAATCTCCTCCTGGAGAAGCAAGACCTCCTCCTTCAACTCTCCAACCTCAGATTTTAAAACACTGCAGAAGCAAGCCATGCTTTGTAACCGTCCACGCTAATCCCCAAAGCAGCTCAGGGTCTGTGACCTCACGTGACGACTGACCACTGAACACTGACGACTGACCACTGAACACTGAACACTAAATAGGTAAGTGGTAATGAATGTTTTGCATGTTAATCTGCTGGAAACAACATTACAAGTTTATACACACATGAATAAATCATAAAAAACAACACAATATAGTTTGTACATTGTCATGAATTATTTCAAATACCCATTATTTTAGCAAAATATAGTTGAATTTTAACATGTTTAAGTGGTTAGGTTTTATTTACAGTAGTAAAAGGTGGTACTGACCAGAGGGTATTGCTGGTTGGAGGGGAATCACTGGCAGGAACAGTCCTCACCAGCAGGAAGAGTAATCACTGGCTGGAAGAGGCATTGCTGTTAGTTTATAACGTTATGCACCACATACCCACCCTATGGGCAGTAGTCAAAAGATTACAAACCTAACGAGTTCAGGATCTTGGTCATAATTAAGCAAGTTACTGGGGTAAAGTACTTGAAAATCTGACAATTGTGACAGTTATTCATACACTTAAAGAGTTTAAAAAAATGTATAATGTAAATTATATACTGTTATGAGTTATTTAGGATACCCAATATTTTAGCCAAGTATGTTTGAATTAAAACAAATTTAAGTGCTTACCAGTTATTTACAATAGGCAGAGGCATCAATGGCTGGACGAAGAATTGCTGACTGAAGAGGCAGGAACACTGCTGTCTACCTGAAACACTTCACTGCATTGTTAGGTATAGTACTTGTATTATGGTTAGTCTTGCATTAGTAATTGTTATTACGATTATAGATTATCGATAATGAACCTAATACATTGATACATTCATTAGTAAACTATATTATAAAATAATTCAAGTTGATTAATATACATGACCTGGTATTTGAGTATATAGGTGATAAGGTTGATTATGTGGACTATACTCAAGCCTCACAGTCGAGTTCAACACACTTCTTCACCTGTTGGAGTACTGAAGGAAACTGACGGTGATGAAAAATAATAGGCAAAACCATTCTGTGATGAAAAATAGGGAAAACCATCCTGTGATGGAAAATAGGGAAAACCATCCTATGGTGGAATATCCCATTAACACCATGTGATGAAATATAACAGGAAAACCATAACATGATCGAATATAACAAAACCATTCTGTCAGAAAAACCATAGTGTGATACATAATACCATCCTGTGTGATGGAATATATAAAAATTTTGTAGGACGGAGTAGTACACAAACCCGTCCTGTATAGAAAATACAAAAATACCATCCTAATTATAAAATAGAATAAAAATTCTATGACCCTGGATGAACCGCACTGCTGTCTAGATACCTGGAACACTGCAGTGTTGACTGAGAATCTCACTGCTTCACTGACCGAAACCCAAACACAAAAAAAATGAGTAAAACAGTAAGCCTAGTGGTCCATACCAGGCACAACTGGCTGCGAGAAAGGAGTTACTAGCTGGACAAAAGGCACCCATTGCTGGAAAAGGCACTGATGTCTGGAAAAACAATCTGATGGCTGCAAAAAAAAAGCAATGTTATGATTATTTCTGTTAACTATAGATGACTAGCCTATTAAATAGATTACGTCACTACATATAAATCATACCTACATACTATACATCAATACATGATCAATATTTTTGACATGGTAATAAAAAACTGTAAACACATGGTTGAGGCATCGCTTCAAGAATAGGAATCACTGGCAGGGAGAGGCGTCGCTGGCATGGCGGCATCGCGGGCTGGAAGATGCAACGTTGGCAGTAAGAGGCATCGCTGGCAGGGAGAGGCATCACTGGCAGGGAGAGACATTGCTGGCAGTGAGAGGCATCGCTGGCAGAGAGGCATCGCTGGCAGGGAGAGGCATCGCTGGATGGAAGATGCATCGTTGGCTTGAAGATGCATCACTGGCTGGAAGATGCATCACTGGCTGGAAGATACAACGCTGGTTGGAAGATGCATCGCTGCCTGGAAGATGCATCGCTGGCTGGAAGATGCAACGCTGGCTGCGAGATGCATCGCTAGCTGGAAGATGCATCGCCGGCAGGGAGAGGCGTCCTGGCTGGAAGATGCATCGCTGGCAGGGAGAGGCGTCTTGGCTGGAAGATGCTTCGCCTGCAAGGAGAGGCATCGTTGGCTGGAAGATGCAACTCTGGCTGGAAGATGCATCGCTGGCAGGGAGAGGCGTCCTGGCTGGAAGATACATCGCCTGCAAGAAGAGGCATCGTTGGCTGGAAGATGCAACTCTGGCTGGAAGATGCATCGCTGGCCGGGATATCTGAAACGCTTTGCATTGCTTAGTATAGTACATGAATTATGTTTATTACTGTCATGATTATTTTAGATTGATAATGAACCAGTTACACTGACACACAATTATATATTAAATACAAAATTAAAATAATGAATGTTAGCCGACATACATTACACATAGGTGATCCAGGCAAGATACCTGGTCCATGGACCACGTATCCAGGTAGGATACCTGGTGGTTTAGAAAGACACGTAAGCAAACACTATAACATATTTATTAGAAAACGTTTCGGTCCTGGGACCTTGATCACTTCTAACATACAGATGTATAATGTTCGCCAAGACCATAGGGGCAGCCCCACACCTCTAACTTCTACAGCAGGCGTCTACACTATCCCCTGTGGGTTCTGTCCCAAGAAATATGTAGGCGAGACAGGCAGAGATCTTGCAGTCCGCTTGAATGAACATCGAAATGCCTCTAACAGAGACGATGTAAGGTACGCATGTGTCCTCCACAGAGACTCCACGGGGCATTTGATGAACTGGAATGAGGCACAACTCGTTCTCACCGAACCAGACCTCAGACGCCGACGGTGCCTAGAAGCCTCACTAATCGCCGTCACCGACACTATAGAACGCAACACTGGAAACTACAAAATTTCAAAAACATTGGCATACATGATACTTAAGCAGCACCAACCCAACAACACAGGAGTCACATGATTTCATAGTCTACCCGTCCTCATCATAGGCAGAGGTTGTTTTGATAAGGACCTGCCTCGCATGGGCCAGTAGGCCTTCTACAGTGTTCCTCCATTCTTATGTTCTTATGACATTCCTCAGGTCACGTGCGTCACACCTCACTCTCCGCCTATATATATAATGTCTTTCTACCTCTGTATGTTAGAAGTGATCAAGGTCCCAGGACCGAAACGTTTTCTAATAAATATGTTAGTGTTTGCTTACGTGTCTTTCTAAACCAACTTGTCGGTATTTATTACCAAGGTTTATACCAGGATACCTGGTCCACGGACCACGTATCCATGTAGGATACTTGGTCCGTACTCACGTCTCCCAGTTGAGTCCGACACACTTCTTCACCTGTTGGATGGGTATTGAGCAAAACTATCCTGTGTGATAAAACATTCAAGGGAAAACTATTTTGCATTATAAAAAAAATGCAATAACAGGAAAACCATTGCGATGGAAAATAGGGAAAAACCATCTTTTAATGGAATATTCTGTTAAAACCATTTGTGATATATAATAAAAACAATGGAATACATGACAACCATTCACAATATGGCAGTAAAACTATAGTATGATACAACATAATACTGTTCTGTGTGATGGAACATAATTATTGAGCACGATGGAGTACACAAACCCATCCTGTATACAGAATGATACAAAAACATCATCCTAGCTATGAAATAGGATAAAACTATCCTGCTATTAGAAGAGTCACATCGCTGTGTCGACTGAAACTCCCACTTCACTGACCGGAACACAAGAACATATGAAAAATAAAAAATACAGTATTATAATCAAAAAGAAGCGCTAAACCACAAGGGCTGTACAGCGCTGCCCAAAAAGAATACAGTAGGCTTATTGGCCTGTACTAGGCATGCCAAACTCTCACGCAAACACAAACTCATATGAAGCATAACTAGATACTTGAACATTAAGTGGAAAATGCGCTGCTTCCTGGACTGTGCCCCTAATTGGAGCCTGTGAACCTGGGAAACACACTGATAGCTGGAAGGTGTTGCTGGCTGAAAAAAACAATGGAGAAATGACAACATTACAGTAAAAAGGGGATAGCTGGCTGCAAGGAATTGCTGGCAGAATAGGCACTGATGGATGGAAAAACAGGAACTGATGACTGGAAAAAAGGTAAGGGCTATTAAGGTTATAATTATTCTATGGATGACTAACCTATTAAACAGATTACAACACATATATATATTAATGATTATACCTACTTATATCAATACATAATCAGTATTAACATTCATAACGAAATAAGCGCATACAGGAACAGGTATCGCTGGCCGGAAGTGGCATCGCTGGCTGGAAGAGGTAGCCTATTAATAGATTACGTCACTAATATATATTAATCATTATACCTATATATTTATCAATACATGTTTTTACAGACTAATCTCCCGCTAGCATGGCCGTGACGAACTCTAGCTCAAGTCCCCTCAAAGCCGTCAACATGACTCACGCAATCGTAATGGCACGATTGCAAACCATACCACGGGTGAGGTTTAAACCCGCGGTCAGAGTCATGTTGACTGCTTTGAGGAGACTTGAGCTAGAGTTCGTCACGGCCATGCTAGCGGGAGATTCGTCTGTAAAAACTTGCATTTGTGGACACAGTCTATGCTAACCTTCCTATGGTGTAGAAATTTATCAGTGCATGATCACTATTTTTGACATTTGTAATAATGAAAGAAACTATGAACACCTGGAAGAGGCATCGCTGGATGGAAGAGGCGTCGCTGGCAGAAGAGGCATCGGTGGCCGGAAGCGGCATCGCTGGCCGGAACCGGCATCAGTGGCCGGAAGCAACATCGGCGGCTGGAAGAAGCATCGGGGGCTGGAAGAAGCATCGGGGGCTGGAAGAAGCATCGCTGGCTGGAAGAGGCAGAGGCATCGCTGGTTGAGACATTGTTTTCAGGAACACACTTCTGCATATCTTAGTACATGAATTATGATTGTTATTACTGCCAATCTTGCTATAGTTATTACTATTATGATTATTATAGAGTACTGATAATGAACCAGTTACATTGATACACAATAATATATTTTTTAAATGTTAGCTGATATACATTACATATAAGTGATCCAGTAGGATACGTGGTCCATACACGTCTCCCAGTTGAGTCCGACACAAAACCATCCTGCGTGATACAACAAGAAAACCATCCAGAAAAATTACCTTGAATGACAGAATACGAGAAACATTGTAGAAAAAATATAGAAAATTATCTTGTGATGGCATATACCAATAACAGGAAAAGTCGGTCGATGGATCTATAATTTCCTCACTAACAGAACACAGAGAGTAGTCGTCAACAGAGTAAAGTCCGAGGCAGCTACGGTGAAAAGCTCTGTTCCACAAGGCACAGTACTCGCTCCCATCTTGTTCCTCATCCTTATATCCGACATAGACAAGGATGTCAGCCACAGCACCGTGTCTTCCTTTGCAGATGACACCCGAATCTGCATGACAGTGTCTTCCATTGCAGACACTGCAAAGCTCCAGGCAGACATCAACCAAATCTTTCAGTGGGCTGCAGAAAACAATATGAAGTTCAACGATGAGAAATTTCAATTACTCAGATATGGTAAACATGAGGAAATTAAATCTTCATCAGAGTACAAAACAAATTCTGGCCACAAAATAGAGCGAAACACCAACGTCAAAGACCTGGGAGTGATCATGTCGGAGGATCTCACCTTCAAGGACCATAACATTGTATCAATCGCATCTGCTAGAAAAATGACAGGATGGATAATGAGAACCTTCAAAACTAGGGAGGCCAAGCCCATGATGACACTCTTCAGGTCACTTGTTCTATCTAGGCTGGAATATTGCTGCACACTAACAGCACCTTTCAAGGCAGGTGAAATTGCCGACCTAGAAAATGTACAGAGAACTTTCACGGCGCGCATAACGGAGATAAAACACCTCAATTATTGGGAGCGCTTGAGGTTCCTAAACCTGTATTCCCTGGAACGCAGGAGGGAGAGATACATGATTATATACACCTGGAAAATCCTAGAGGGACTAGTACCGAACTTGCACACGAAAATCACCCACTACGAAAGCAAAAGACTTGGCAGACGATGCACCATCCCCCCAATGAAAAGCAGGGGTGTCACTAGCACGTTAAGAGACCATACAGTAAGTGTCAGGGGCCCGAGACTGTTCAACTGCCTCCCAGCACACATAAGGGGGATTACCAACAGACCCCTGGCAGTCTTCAAGCTGGCACTGGACAAGCACCTAAAGTCAGTTCCGGATCAGCCGGGCTGTGGCTCGTATGTTGGTTTGCGTGCAGCCAGCAGCAACAGCCTGGTTGATCAGGCTCTGATCCACCAGGAGGCCTGGTCTCAGACCGGGCCGCGGGGGCGTTGACCCCCGGAACTCACTCCAGGTAATAAAAACCATCGTCTGTGATGGAGTTTGAGGAAAACCATCCTGTTATATATGACATGTCTTCGGTGGCATCAGTGCCTAGAAACGAGGCATCGCTGGTGAGAAACGAAACGAAGCATCGTTGGTAAGAAACTAAACGAGGCATTGCTAGCAAGAAACTAAACGAGGCACCGCTGGTAAAAAACTAAACGAGGCATCGCTAGTAAGAAACTAAACGAGGCATCGCTGGTAACTTATCTCCCTGATACACCCCGTCAACTAACTACACGAATACCACCTGGTGGTTCACACTTACACTCGCTCACTCATTTGACCATAAACAGAAATATTAATCTCAGTCTTAAAATAATGAATCCTGTGATACTCCAATACTGAAACTATATACTGTGCCAAAACAAAAGCATTCACATTGCTAAACTCATAAACTAGTATTTAGTCAGGCCCGGTGGCCTGGTGGCTAAAGCTCCCGCTTCACACACGGAGGGCCCGGGTTCGATTCCCGGCGGGTGGAAACATTTCGACACGTTTCCTTACACCTGTTGTCCTGTTCACCTAGCAGCAAATAGGTACCTGGGTGTTAGTCGACTGGTGTGGGTCGCATCCTGGGGGACAAGATTAAGGACCCCAATGGAAATAAGTTAGACAGTCCTCGATGACGCACTGACTTTCTTGGGTTATCCTGGGTGGCTAACCCTCCGGGGTTAAAAATCCGAACGAAATCTTATCTTATCTTAGCCAT
>NC_091352.1:10088745-10128745 GCF_038502225.1 Cherax quadricarinatus | reverse complement strand
ATCTTTTGTATATAGTTCTACTGTCTTCCTATTATGTCCTAGAATTTGTATTGATAAAGCCACTGGATGGCGAAACGTCTACAATAAAGATATCCAGATGTTGCACATGTGTCTTAACTTTCACAAGGAAAAAAAGGTTGGCACCACCGATAAGAACCTCATGCAGTGAAGATCACAGGTCAACTGAGGTTAGTAACGGTCGCTCAGTTTGAATCTGCCCTTAGCTCCGCCCACTTCCAGGTCTGCCAACTTTCCTCCTGTCGTATGCATTTACATTTTACATTTAAGGATTGCTTTTAGGAATAAACCAATTCTGTAAGTGAATGTATATGACACAAATGACTAATTCCTTAGTTAATAATGTATAAATAACGTATTTTACATTGTATATGTGTATACTGTATTTGGCGATATTAGTACCCCTGCCGTAGCAGGTGACGATTGCCATGTAAACTGCGCACCGAAATGTATTTTAATTTACGTTATGGACACATAACGTATTTTTTTTCCTTGATAACGGTCTTGAGGTCGCACAAGGGTCCATAATAAAATATATTATACAAATTTAACTGAGAGTAAACAGCACTTGCTTAAAAACTGCACATAGGCGCTACATCATATATAACTATCTCTTTGATATGTTTCGTATTCCATTGAATACCTACAGAAATTCTACTCAAATTAAAGGACAAGAGACATAGAATAACTCACCTGACATGTATTGTACATGAACGGTATATAATACTGACAAGATGAAGTTAGTTGAATATGTTTATTATGGATCCCATACCCATCCTGTGGGCGGTAGTCAGAAGATTACCGAGGTACGTAATGGGTCATACAGGCATCAGATCCTACATTCATTCATCTTCAACAATGCAAAAAAGAAAAAAAAATAAAGTGAAACATTGCAATATCAGAGAAACACTAGTTCCGATTTGACCTTGAGTACAGGTAACATCTCAGTGAATCTGATCTTACGTGTCCTTGCCTTCAATCCTGCAAAATCATGTATCACATCAAAATCAATGATTTTCCCTATATAGGCCTATTTGTACTCTGTAATCCTATAATAGGCTATATAGAAACGAAGGATTCTCTTATGTTGGTGTAGCACTGTTTTGGGCATTAGTGTCACCTTCTTTAGAGGCTCTATGGTGTCACCCCCTAAATGGTGTCTGACTTTAGGTACTTGTTCAACTCCTTCTTGAAGACAGTCAGAGGTCTATTGATAATCCCCCTTATGTATGCTGGGATGCAGTTGAAGAGTCTTGGGCCTCTGACACTTATCGTGTTGTCTGCTAGCGTACTCAGAAGATACTCTCAGGTAAGACCCACAAGTGGGTGAGTGGGGAAGTGTGAACAGACGAAGAATAGTCGGTGAGAGGAAGGTCTTCAGTTGTGAGGTGAAAGGACCAGGGCTAAACCCAGCTGCAAAGCATTATGAGGCAGTGTAGAGAGAGCATGTGGAGGGCATAGAGGAGAGAGCAGATTGCAGACAGTGCTCACTGGCTGGCTTGCCTCAGACTGACTGAGGTGAAGAGATGATTAGATTTTTTAGATTTTGCCACCGAAGTGGCTAGTTTATTGTGCACCCCATATCCATCCTGTGGACGGTAGCGCAAGAGCATATGGATACACAAAAGGCCCAGGAACTAGGCCCCAAAGGGTTAACAGGAATACATATAGATTTATATCTACATATCTATAGTTCACTTATCTGTTATAAGCAAATTTAGGAAATTTGCTTAGTATATCTGGTATCTTATTTTCATTAATAAGATATCTTGACATGTCACATAGGCTATAAGATAAGATTTCGTTCGGATTTTTAACCCCGGAGGGTTAGCCACCCAGGATAACCCAAGAAAGTCAGTGCGTCATCGAGGACTGTCTAACTTATTTCCATTGGGGTCCTTAATCTTGTCCCCCAGGATGCGACCCACACCAGTCGACTAACACCCAGGTACCTATTTGCTGCTAGGTGAACAGGACAACAGGTGTAAGGAAACATGTCGAAATGTTTCCACCCGCCGGGAATCGAACCTGGGCCCTCCGTGTGTGAAGCGGGAGCTTTAGCCACATAGTGTTCAAGACAGTGACCATATGCCTGATCACATAATTTACATTTAGTTTGATCATCATCTGTGTGTCTCCCAAACTGCCAGAAGTACTTGTAACCAAGCCTAAGCCTGGCCACTACAACATCAGTCAGTCTGTTCACATTGTAAGTTGCTCCATAAACATACTTATCTACGTTCATGTTATCATAGTGGGTTATCGATCTACTCAGGCTTCTAACTGCATTCCTATAACAATCATTTTCATTATTTACTTCTCTCCTAATATTATTCCTAATGCTAGACACAGTTATACCAAAGTTATATTCTACATTCTCCTTCTGGGTACTCTTCATGGCTAACATATCAACTTTATCATGAAGGAGTAATCCAATGTGTGATGGGATCCATAGCAATTGTACATTAATTCCTTTGTCCCTAATTTTTGAGTATCTATACCTGGCTTCTCCAATGAGCATGTTGTTGGAGTCATTATATGAGTCAAGAGCCTTCAAGAGATGGTGTGGAAAATACTGTATATTTTCCAGAAATACGGTAATTTATAGGTAAATAGATGGCATATATTGTATTTAATAAAAATTATGTTATCGAAAATGGGAAACCCTGTGCCTGCGCAGAAGGCACTCGCCATTGTTGTTTGAATGGAGTAACAGACATTAGTTAATAATGTGAAGAATTTTCGTGCTCTTGAGGTAAAATTGGGCTGACACCTCTCAAATAGGAGCCGAAATTGTCGGATGTGCAGTCTTGCATAACGAGATATCAGACGACTGGACAAGACAGCTCCAGGAACCTCAGATAAGCTATATAGATTTGTGTTATAATTCTGGCCAGTATTATTTTCATAAATTTAGTTAGAATGAAGTTTTCTGAGTATAATACACCTTGATCTCCAGTCAAATTGGTGAGTGATTTTAAGATATTCTCCTTCTGTTATGTAAATTGTGTATATATATATAATCCTTTATTAATTTTAATATACAGTCCACAAATTTATATATTTACCAGCATTCCTGGTGATACATATTTCATTTGTAATTAATAGGTCCAGAGCAACTTGTGGATATGACAGTGGTAGGTATCGAAGGGGGACATTTTTGCGACCTAGGTGTCCCAAATTCCTACTTGTCTAACTGATAAATAATAATTATCTTTGTTCATTTACTGTTATGTACATAATGATACATTCAGATAAATGTAATTTTCCATAGATGGTTTGGCTGGGCGTCTGGAGTCGGGAGGCTCAGGTCGTGTGTTGTAGTTGGTGTGTCGTGTGTTTGGCTACACTTCGTTGATGATAGAGCCGCACTTGAGTCGTTTGAAGTCTCTCTTGGTCATGTGGAATAGTTGCATTCTGAGGTTGGAGCAGTTCAGGTTCGTCACGAGGAAGGATAGCACGTTTTCAAAAGGGATTTGGTGAGGGTGTTTGCAGGTGCACTTGACGGCTCCCTCCTTCAATAAATGGAGCAAATCAGCTGCACTCATTTAGGTTGGGGGTGATGTAGAAAGTTAAAGATCCACTAAAGGTTTGGTATAGGTAACGGTTGCCTTTGGTTTCTTCTTCGGTTACTTCTTCGTCGTCAGAGGGTTGTTCATAATGCTCTGGTTCCATGTCGTCTTCTGTGATTGTGTTGAGAGGAGACAGGGAGCGTGGGTCGGTTGTGGTTTGTTGGGCTGGTGGAGGTGGGTGATAAGAGGTGGCAGTAGACGATGGTTTTGGTTCTGGAGTAGAATCTTGGTCAGAGGTGTGAGTGGGGCCTGAGGTTGAAGTGAAGTTCACAATGTCAGGTATTAGCTTGAGGAGGTCTTGTGATGGTGGTGAGTCTGGGAAGTTGAAGTTTGGCATGTTGTTAAGGCGAAACAGTTCATTGATTGTTGTGTTGAAAGAGCCAGGGTTAGCAGCATTGGCAAGGTGGGCATACATCATACAGTACAGCACCTTGGACGGAGCGGCGTCGGGAAGAGCAGAGAGGGAGTTGCTAGATGACTGTTGAGCAGCTTGAAGGATTTTAGTGGTATCTGACTGGAGTTTGGAGATGGTGGCGCATGTCGGCGACTTGTGGCTGTTCTTTTTGGTTTCTTCAATGATTTTTTTGGACAGGACTTCTTTTCGTAAAGGGTAAAGCGTACTCATGTCGCCCCTGCTTTTCACTGGGGGGGGGGGAGGAATGCTGCACCTCCTGCCGAGTCTTTTGCTTTCGTAGGGAGTGATTCCGTGTATAGATTTGGAACTAGTCCCTCTAAGATTTTCCAGTTGTATATTATATTGTCTAAAATATTTGAAAGAAAAATACTATATAAATAAATATTTTCATATATGACTAAGTACAAAATTCTGTCTCCCTGGTAATACAGATTCAAACCAAATGAAGTAAAACGATGTATTGATAAAAATTCTAGAAATAATTTATGCAGTGCTTTATAAGAATGGAATATGGATATCCAAATGGCATGTTTACTAACCTATGGAAGGCCTTTACCACTGTTGATCACAATATTTTAAAGCTGAAACTTTTTGGACTAAGTGATCACTCTTTCAACTGCATGAAATTTGACTTAAATAACAAGCTCCAACGAGTTAGAGCAAATTATTTTACAACATCTACCTTGTCAGTTAATAGTGATGTCCCCCAAGGCAGTTGACAACTGGGACATTTGTGCAACAATAACAATAATAATAGATAAGATAAGATTTTCTTGGAGATGAAGGGTTCAGAGAACCGACAAGTTGATAAATTAGGCACACGTGCAACACTTGGGTATGTTCTCCTTTGTATGGACTGATGAAGCCACTGTGTGGCGCAACGTTTCCTCAATAAAGATACCCAAGTGTTGAACATGTGTCTAATTTATCAACTTGTCGGTTCATTCATCTACATTCCTGTCTGACACAGTAACATCTTGGGATCATAACACAGGGAATTCTTCACTTGAAGACTGAGACACTTATGCAACATATGGGAATCTTTATTCAGGAAACGTTTCGCCACACAGTGATGAAGCCCGGTGGCCTGGTGGCTAAAGCTCCCGCTTCACACACGGAGGGCCCGGGTTCGATTCCCGGCGGGTGGAAACATTTCGACACGTTTCCTTACACCTGTTGTCCTGTTCACCTAGCAGCAAATAGGTACCTGGGTGTTAGTCGACTGGTGTGGGTCGCATCCTGGGGGACAAGATTAAGGACCCCAATGGAAATAAGTTAAACAGTCCTCGATGACGCACTGACTTTCTTGGGTTATCCTGGGTGGCTAACCCTCCGGGGTTAAAAATCCGAACGAAATCTTATCTTATCTTATCTTATCTTAAGCCACTGTGTGGCTCATTCGCCACGAGTTCAACTCTCGCCTGAGGTATGGTTTACATGTACAGCGTATACAGGCCTAGCTGACAGCAATGACACTCTTATATAGAAAGCCCCTTGGTATGCAGAGCATTTCGGGCAAATTAGGTCAATTTCGTCCCCAGGATGTGACCCACACCAGTTGACTAGCACCCAGTTACCTATTTTGCTGATAGATGAACAGGGACAGCAGGTGTCTTAAGGAAATAATAATAATGATAATCTTTATTTCTACAAGTACATCTACAAAGTCTGGTTGACATCAATGACACTACTATATAGAGCGCCCTTTGTTTTGCAGAGCATTTCCGGCAAATTAGGTCAATTTTGTCTCAGGATGCGACCAACACCAGTTGACTAACACCCAGGTACTAATTTTATTGATAGGTGAACATGGACAGCAGATGTCTTAAGAAAACACCTCCTAATGTTTTTCACCGCCTTGCCAGGGATCGACCCCCAGACCCTAGTGTGTAAGCTAAGTGCGCTAGCTATCGAGCTACGGAACTTGTCCTAGGGTTTCCATCCGTATTGGGAATCAAATCATGAACCTCATTGTGTGAGCTGAGTCCGTTTCGCCGACCAGTGGCTTCCTCAGACCATTATAAAGAATGGTGGAAGAGCAAGCGTTTAAGGTAATCAGTCCCTCAATCTTGAAGGACTGATCATATCAACTTCAGGCTGAGGGATTGATTACTTCAAACTCCTTCCGATTTTCCATCATTCTTTTCTACTGGACTGAGGAAGCCAATGACTGGCAAAACGTTTCCACAGTAAAGATTCCCACCTGTTGCACAAATGTCTCAGTCATCAACTTGTCATTTCTCTGAACCATTTATCTTCAGTTTCCCCAATGCAGTATACTCGGCCCTTTCCTGATCCTTTGTGGTGTAATCCCACACAATCTTGCCATTTGTCTAGGCTTGCAGGGTAATTCCATCTGGACGCTTTTGGGTGCCATTGGATCTACATAGTTGGGGTGGCTCCCTTATTGCTTGGCATTTGGCTGTTGCAAGGATCCTCGTGATGTCATTAACTTTTTCTTGCCTTGTAATCCTTCCCTTGGATCTAAGGCATATAAGACCATGGCACCCGAATCGGTTTACCGATTCACTGCCGCAGATACACCTGTGTTCGGAGAGGATAGGGGGAAGGGCAAGGCGAAAGGCGACGCCATTATATTATATTCTGTTCCATAAGTATGTCTACTAATATGTATTATTATGTTCTGCTAGTATTTACTCTTTGCATAAGTGTGCTCGAAGTACTTTGCATAAATGATGGATTTTCCACGTAAGAAACCTTTGTATCAAATGCATCTTACTGGAAAATAAATTATTCTTATTATTTATCCCTATTGACAAGATCATTTTAAAATTGATGCCATCTTCCTTGTTTGTTGTGGTTACAGTGTGTGTCCGTATGACTGACTTTGTCTTTATTGTTAAGTATAATTATAAAATACACAGAAAACTTTTGACCATTTAAAAATTTATTTAATACAGTGCCATAATTATCTTTCCTGTATAAGAAATGAGTTTTTAATCGAGAAAAGAGCGAACTTTACTGGTGAGTAAATCGGGTGATAATAGTTTGGACAAGGTAGGTGAGGCATGGCGGCGTCTGGGGTGTTAGTCAGCTGTTCTGGTGCTGTCTTATCTTCCTTACTTTATGAGCAATTAAGAAGTGGCCATGCCCAGGTATGTGTCTTATTAATTGTCTTGTACAATTTTGTTTTATAAGATGCATAGCATTTGCCAGGTAGGCCTAGTTTTATGCACTTGAGAACGAAGTTTCTCCAATGGAGTGAAGGTGTACATATTTTTCTCATCTCTTCGTAAAATGTTGTGTATGTGGATAGCTACACATTGTGTATAAAAAAAAATTTAAGTAGAGAAATACAGCAAATTACAAATCACTAAGCTCATAAGAGTTATACAGTACTGTGAAACAAATTATTGGCCCCAATTGAAATGTCACTGAATTTTTTGGGTTATCCTAGGTAACCCCCACACGTTCTATGTATGGTAATTTGTGTAACTATATTTGTGTGTACCTGTTGTTGCACATGTGTCAGGTTAGTAATATATTATATATTCCCTCAAGGGAGGCTCTTCAATGTGAGTGAGGTGTTTTTGATCCAAGGACCTGACCACCTCTTTCTTGGATCAGACCTGATGGCCTCCAATTCTCCTGGCACTATATAACCCTTGCAGGTTTAGCACTCCTTCATGAATGTAGTAATAATATTAAATGAAGTCATTTGCTCAGCTACAGTTATGCCACTCAAAGGGCTAGTTATTTTTTAATTGTTGGAATGATGTCTGGCAAAGTCACTTTTCAAACTTCTAGTGTCAGCAGGTTATCCAAGTGACTTGTTAAAATATAATTAACCATGTGGTATCGAACAATATTAGTGCTTGCTGATAGTTTTACTAAATTTGTATGTTGGAAAACTCTGTGGCAGTATAATAATATTGGAGATGACATCTGACCTATTAGTGACTTTGTAACTTTAGTGAGATTACTGGCATTTGTTAGAATTCATTATTCTAGGTAATTTGCATTAACCTAATCTAGCATAAAACAAAGCACTAAAAGGAGCTAGTTATTACACAGAACATTAGAAAATAATTGATATGTGCAGTTTAGATTCTCCCTTTCGCACTTTCATTGAAAAATCACATGTCCTGACAGTCCAGCATCTCTCGACTGAGTGTCACATTTGTTAAAGAGCCCTAATGTGCTTGCTTTATCCATCCTCCTCTCCAATAGTCCCACCATTGCTGCATACACTCTTAATGGTTTCTTAATCTACTCTGACCTATTTTATCAACCAATGCCTTTCCTTCAACTCCTCCATCTCATTTGCTTCATCTCATCTGCAGCATTGTATGGCCCTTAGGGATTTAGCACTTACATGAATATAATACATAATAAAATGCCTGTGCTTTCCTTAAAACAGGTTGAGGACTTTTTTTTATTGATGTGATTTTCATGAGAAACTTGTGTTCTCTATAAGATTATAGTAGATTGTAAGCTTGATAAATCATATGTAGGTAGATATTAGCTATATTTTTTTTAAATTGTTGTAAACAGTCCAAGTACTACTCATGCCTGTAATTGCTAAGGATTTGTGTGTGTATCCAAAAGCAGTGAAGGTTCTTTGTACAACAGGCCTGATGAAAATAAATTATGAGGATGTCCTAGGTTTAGTTGTGAAAATTTGAAGTCTGTCAGATTAATCATTCTCCAGTAATGGCAGGGATTCCCGTAATTCTTAGTTGTTTTTGCTATTTAACTAAATCAAATTCGCCTGGATGCAAATGAAACTAAATGGGTTCTATCCTGGCCCAGAGATGCATCAGCTATTAAATATTGAAACCAGTCAGAAGAGGTAAACTGAAAATGATTTAATGTGATTTATCAAGAATAAAAATTTCACAATATTTTACACACAAAATAGTCAGAGCTTTACCTGCACATTTGAATTTTACTCCATTATCATCAAATTTTAAGGCGCCTGTATTGAACGTTTGAACCTATGCCACTGAGAATTTTGGAAGCCACTAATTATGCAATTCATTTTGGTCAATTAATCATGAGGCTTGCATGCTACTCAAGAACTAGGTAGTTAGCTACAATCATAAGTACAATAAAAAAGGTAGCTAATGACAAAAAGGCAATTACCGAAGAATTATATATCATTTAAACTGATTTAGTAGTCTTCAGTTTTGTGTAGGGATTGAATAGAGATGAAGATACTCAGTGTTTTTTATAGCAAGACTGATTATGCAGTGTATTTAAAATTTAAATGTACACCACTTCATTGAGTATCATATTAAAATTATATTCATGTGACTATAATTTAATGTTTTTCAACAGGAAGGCTTCTTATTGGGTCAAGTGCAGAGTCACATTAGTGAGCACATCAGTGATTCACAGATCTGCAATGAGAAGATGGAAACTGTTATAAGTTTGTATTACCATATTTATTTTTTTATTTACTGTCTACATGATTATAGTATTGGATAAATTAGCTAGTATGGTACATGTACAGAATGTTTGTTTAGTAAATGAATTCACATGATACCTGATGACTTAAGAGAAAATAAAAGGCTGCAAGTTTGTTTCAGTATTGCTGTCTGAAATTTTTTTTTGTCTTATGGTTACTCTCTTAGAGGACAGCTCTTGGTCAGAAGTGCGAGGAAAAGGGAACAGAACATCAGATTTTGTGGAAAGAAAAATTTCCTGAATATATTCATGAGCAAAATTTGGTATTTGGAGTTTGTTTAGGTTATTAAAAAAGTAAATAATCTCACTAACCTCATTAAAATCCCTGGTTAAATATAATTAGAGGTTTGTAATTATTTTACTTTGGCATCCCACCAGTGTAGCTGACAAATCTGAAGCAACTGCATGATGCTGTCATGTCAACATAGACCAGAATCTCTTAAGAATGTTTCCAGCTTCTTAAATATATGCTAAGAAGAATTCAGGCTGTTCTGGGATAAATGGATCCCTACCCAGTACGAGAAGGTGTACCTAACGAAGTGGCCACTGAATGTATTTGTCATAAGTTTCCAGTGGTTGTAGCACTTGCTACCTACTTTTATAACCCATTTTATTCTACCATTCTGTGATGAAAAACTTTCTCTAGTATGTAGTATGTACCATTTTAACACCTTTCTTAATTTATGGCAATGGACTTTTGTCACCCATATTAATGGAGCTAAAAAAAATTCATTAGCCATTATTTTCCAACCATTTATAATTTTATAGGGTTACAAATGTCTGTGTGTGCATGCATGAGAGAACCCGTGAGAGCTAGTTAATGCCACAGATATGTATTAATTGTAACTACATATTCTTATCTTTGCTATTCTGACTCCTTGGAAATGTTTTAGTTAAAAAAATCTCTTCAGAGGGGCTTCATTAGTATGACTCTAGGAACTCTGCTCCAAAAAGTTTACATTACATACTGTAGTTAAAATGGATTAAGCTTAAATACATTATTTTAGACTGCATACTTTTTTACAGATCTGTCATCTTTTCTGCCATGTACTATGATTGGTACATTCTACTCAGGGGCTGGTGTCCTAAATCATGAAAAACTTACAAAGTACTTGGGATCAAATATGGAGGTTTGTGTATACTACTATGTTAATTTATAAATTAACAATTAATATAAGATTTCTGTATACACAGGAGTCCCTTACATACATCCAAGTTACAGGCATCTGTTCTTATGATTGGTTCCCATTAGAACCAATTAAATTTTTTTATGAATGTTGATCTATAGATGCGACCATCTGAGAATAAAAAAAAAAATTTCATAATTTTTCATTTTTTTTTTTTTATGTTTACCTGGAGTTTACCTGGAGAGAGTTTCGGGGGTCAACGCCCCCGCGGCCCGGTCTGTGACCAGGCCTCCTGGTGGATCAGCGCCTGATCAACCAGGCTGTTGCTGCTGGCTGCACGCAAACCAACGTACGAGCCACAGCCCGGCTGATCAGGAACTGACTTTAGTTGCTTGTCCAGTGCCAGCTTGAAGACTGCCAGGGGTCTGTTGGTAATCCCCCTTATGTGTGCTGGGAGGCAGTTGAACAGTCTCGGGCCCCTGACACTTATTGTATGGTCTCTTAACGTGCTAGTGACACCCCTGCTTTTCATTGGGGGGATGGTGCATCGTCTGCCAAGTCTTTTGCTTTCGTAGTGAGTGATTTTCGTGTGCAAGTTTGGTACTAGTCCCTCTAGGATTTTCCAGGTGTATATAATCATGTATCTCTCCCTCCTGCGTTCCAGGGAATACAGGTTTAGAAACCTCAAGCGCTCCCAGTAATTGATTTTCCACTACTTCTAGCCTCCTTGCAGCAAATCTCAAAGATCTTGTCTTTCACTTTGAAGTGTTGGCTCCACTACTCTGGTGCATTCTTCTTATTTTCTATCCATTGAAAAATCTCTTTCTACAGATACCTCAACACTCCCCCCCCCCCTTTTTTTTTATCTATTCTGTGACTCGTCTTATTTTTGTACATCCATCTACTAGCACATTCACTCCCTAAATACATATTGTAAATATTGTACATTCACTTCCATCATAATCCCTCCAATCTGAAATCCAATATTGCATTATTTAAACTTTTTCTTACCAAGGGTAGATCAAGTGAAGGGCCAGTGCATTACCCATCTTCCCTAGCTACTCTGAAAGACTTAATGCATAAAAAAACAGTAAAAATAAAATGTTTAAAAACTTTGTCAATACTGTACATATTGGGTTTAACTACTCGGCTGAACTCGGGCATTTACTCACTTGTGAGCATTTAAGAAAGGTATCCAAACACAAGTAAATATTATTTCTTGGTGAATCAATAAATCTCAGTTTTTCTAATAAATTAGTTATTGGTTTAACTACGTTACTACAGACACAAAGAGAAATCATTGAACTTGTATTTTATATTTTGGAATATTATATTGACTCGGTGAAAAGTTCAATGTTTAAATTAAAACTCCTAAAATTGTAGCAGGAGAGTCACACAGGGAAAAGTCACACATCGTTGTCTTGACATTTTAGTATCAAAAATAATCAAAGTGAAATCTGATAATATCAAAGGTTGTCTTGATAATATTTGGAACCACTATGGTAGAATTATTCAGTTAATGTATTGCTGTTAATGTATTGCATTTCAGATTACCCTCCAACTGCAGCATTCCCATTCCTCCTTCAGAATGCAAACACTGCCCTTCCCACCTGCAGAACTTGAGTCTGGCTAACTGGTTTCCCTGAATCCCTTCATAAATATCACTTTGCTCATAATCCAACAGCTCTTTCATTAAAAATCACTTTGATCCTTTCAGTTCTATCTTAAATTCTCACACAAACAGTAAATGAACATAAAATATTAAAATTAAATATATCTTGGTACAAATATTTGTAAATTTGCATGTCAGTGTAGTATGTGTGCTGAATGTTGCTTTTTTGCTTTATGTAGGTTGAAAATTTGACTTTGGGCACATATTACTAAGGATCGTCTGTTTGAACTGGTAATGCCTTACATTCACTGACATTTTAGTTGACATGGACAGTGTCAACTAAAATTGGAAATTGGGGCCTTCTGCTTATGTATATAGCAGACCAATGAAATGTGAAAAAAAATGAAAGCCAATTATGTATATAATTGTATGTTATTGATTTTATTGTATAGATGTAGAAGCTGTTGCTCTCAGTAATTGGTAAGATGGTAAACATAATAAATATACTGTACTAAAGTAATTTAATATATTTAACATGATTGAAAAGTATTAATGTTTAATACATTTCAGTCATTTTTAACAGGACACTTGTTTAATAAACATTTGAGCCTAATTACAATTAAAATAATATGGGTATATGCACCTGTTTGTAAGTTGATAGACAGCAACCACCCAGGGAAGTACTACCAAGTCCTGCCAAGTGAGTGTAAAACGAAAGCCTGTAATTGTTTTACATGATGGTAAGATTGCTGGTGTATTTTGTCTGTCATAAATATGCAAGATTACAGGTACGTCTTGCTACTTCTACTTATACTTGGGTCACACTACACATACACGTACAAGCATATATATACACACCCCTCTGGGTTTTCTTCTATTTTCTTTCTAGTTTTTCTTTTTGTTTATTTCCTCTTATCTCCATGAGGAAGTGGAACAGAATTCTTCTTCCGTAAGCCATGCGTGTCGTAAGAGGCAACTAAAATGCCGGGAGCAAGGGGCTAGTAACCCCTTCTCCTGTATACATGACTAAATGTAAAAGGAGAAACTTTCGTTTTTCCTTTTGGGCCACCCCGCCTCTGTGGGATACGGCTGGTGTGTTGAAAGAAAGAAAGATATAAGTTTTTATTTGCATTGGCTTATTCCTCATTGAATTGTTACTGCTACTATAAAAATCAATATTGACATTTAAAGTCATTTGAATTCTGCAGTACACACAGCCAGCTGTGATCCCCCTCGTCTCTTTGGTGCAATCAACAATGGCCTTCCCTGGATAGTTCATGGATTTGCCAATTTCCTACTTGTATCTTTTTTATTTTTTGTGTTCATTTTCAACTTCCTTTTTTTTACATATCCTCTCAGATTCCTTTGCTAGCATTTGCATCCTCTATTGTTGTAAAGCTTGCCAATTTATATTTTAAAAACCTTCTTTCTTGATAAAAATACACAAGTGATATGACAAGGTACAATACTTTATATGTACACTGATTTAAAGAAAAAAACATGGTTTACCCTCATTATTTAAAATTTTGTCAGTTTTTCTCACTTTTTTCAACATTGATATTGCAGCACATAATTGGATGGTACCGCTGTCGGGGTTCAAATTGTGAAGATTTGTACTTAAGGGAAATGATGGTACATCAGCAGCTTTCAGCAGTTATGACACACACTGGTGGGCACTTCATTGTGGGCATCATGTCATGCCATCCATCTGGAGATAGTGGAACATTTACTGTGAACCACAAGTTCATGATGCTGCAGAACAAGTAAGACTGATATTTACTATTGGTTGACATAGCAGCCAAATGTAAGTTAGCAGTTATTTTAGCTGTTAATTTACTTTCCCTGGGATAGACAAATATTTAATTATTGACAGATAATTGCCCCATAAACCTTACTAGAAAAGGATTGTGAATTGCAGTGGACCCCAAGTTATTGGCCGGTTCAGTTATCGGCCAACTCGGTTATCGGCTGGTTTTTTGGTACCCGGTTATCAGCTGTTAATTCGGTTATCGGCCGTTTGGGAGGCGTCCATCCGCCGGCTGGGGCTGCTTGTGAGTCAGTTTGGCTTTGTCACTGGGCTAGTGAGGAAGCTTCTTCTAATTCATCCAAATATTTTTGCTATAATCCATTGTTTTTTGTGGTTATTGATTGAGTGCAACTGCAAAATAAGCAACCATGAGCCCAAAGAAACACATTACATAGTATATAAAAACATGCAGTGTTTATATGCCATGTATATTTAATAATAATCACTGGTACATTAAATGTCTTACTTTACATTAATATAGACATTTTCATTAATCCATCTATTATATCTTCTTCAAAATTATATAAGAAACACATTACATAGCATAGAAACAAGCAGTGTTTATTATATGTGATGTATATTTAATAATCACTCTTTGCCACATGAAGTGTCTTATTTTGCGTTAACATAGGCATTTTCATTAATCCATCTATGATATTTTCTTCAAAATTATATAAGAAACACGTTACATATCATATAGCATATAAACATGCAATGTTTATATGTTATCGAGTGGAGAGTGGAATGGAGAGTAAACATTATATTTTCTCTGATGCAGCGTTAGAGAAAATTGTGAATCTGGCGACTGGTGCAGTAACCGCCCTTCATGTGCGTTTGTTTACAATTCTCGGCATGAATTATTCATTACTTCTCCCTTTGTTTATGATGGTATCTAAAGGTATTTGTTAGAAATGATTAAACTAAGTGAATATGGTAATAATATGGCTTTGTAGTGTAATAATATGGCTTTGTAGTGTAATAATATAGCTGTGTAGTGTAGCCCGGGAGGGGTGGGCTAAATGAGTGTGCTGTACCTACATCTACCACTACCTACGCTGACTTCCTACAAATAAATACCTCTTGCCCTACATTAAGACCACAAATATTTTAAGGTAAGTAATGAATGTACTGTAGCGGTAAATGACGGATTAAAGAGGTGTGTGCAATGTGGAATAGGGTGCAAGCTTTTGTAGAGAAACACCACCCTGACCAAGCTGAAACAAGCCATATCTGCAACATGTTCAGTGACAAAACCCTGTTCCACTTCAGGGAAATCTTAAAGAGATGCCAGAAACAGACCTCTATGGACAGATTTGTTGAGACAGGGGTCCAGTGACTCTCAAGCTGGTCCTAGTGGCATTAAAAAACAAAGAAGGGAAGTAACCCCAGAGAAGGCTTTGCTACCTAAAGTCTTTATGGAGGGAGGATTTCCCTTCCAAAACACTAACTCCTCCCTCTTTCCACTTCCCTGTCTTCCAGAAGCCAGAATTAGCGTTCAATAAAGGTATGTAATCCTTACATAATTGTTAAAAAAATTTATTTTTTTGCGAATATTTTTGTCTGGAACGGATTAATAGTATTTCTATTAATTCTTATGGAAAATATTAATTCGGTTTTTGGCCATTTCGGTTATCGGCCGACCTTCCGGAACGGATTACGGCCGATAACCGAGGGTCCACTGTATGTGCACTCTTCCAAATTTATTTGTTTTTATCTTGTGTTCCAGAAAGCTTTTTAGCTTTGAGAACATTTTTAGAATAATTTAATCAATAAGGTTGCAATAATTTTATTGCAAGGAAACATCATGCTAATTGAATATTACTGTGATAATATTCAGGGAAGCCTCCTTAAAAGTATTATTATTTAAAGCTTGTGTAAAACTACCCCTAATACCAAGGAAATTATTAAATAAAAATCAAATTTATCTCAGATCTTTCATAAAATCCCTCCTAGACTCTCTCGTAAAATATCCACCCCCTAATTATACTGGTAAAAAGCAGATATGTTTAATTGAGGCTGCAAAAATAAGCAGTTCACATGTAAGCACTGTAGTGTAACCTGAATGAATGATAAATACAATAAATAAAGAGTAATTATTACTCAGTAATTATCATTTGAAGGTAACAAGTTTTATTGGTAACTATTACTTATCACTACAATAATTGCACTTTATTTTTTTAACACATCTGCCATCTCCCACCAATATAAGTATATAATAATTATTGGAGATTTTGTATCTTTTTTCAAATCCTTATCAGCACAGCACATAGCTTCAGTTTTGAAAATGTAGTGAATTACTTAGTAATTTATTAACAGTGATTTAACTACCAAACATAATTTTCAGACGTCTTGAAGGAGTACCCCTGCAGGTAGTGAACATAGGTGATACATCAACTACAGACTATCTCCTGAAGCCTCAGAATCCTGCTCTGTATTCTTCATCTGCTGTTCAGAATGTTCTCTCCAAAATTAAGTAAGTTAACAAAAATCGTGTTAGGATTTCATTTAATAAGTTTTGAATAATGTACTGTATTAGATACTTTATATGCTCATTGATAAGTAGCTTATTTATTAGCTTCAGTATTAGTCTCACTTTTCTGCTCATCCTTATTTTTTTACACTGCATTATTTGTACCTGACCTGACCATTTCCACATCACCAAAATTTGCTTCACTGTAGATGTGCCATTTTTTTTTTTTCATTCTTTGTTCATGTTTTTCTAACTTCATTCTTTGGTATCCAAAATATTACATATCGAACCTTATTTTTTAATTGCAGTAACATCTCTGGGTTCTCGTGTAGTCATTGTTCTGTTTTGAAATAATGTTCTGATAGACAAATAACCCGCACATAAAAGAGAGAAGCTTACGACGACGTTTCGGTCCGACTTGGACCATTGACAAAGTCACACTAACCAGAGGTGGAGCAGGACGGCTATATATAGGCAGGAAGAGGTAGTGGTAGTAGTAGTAGTAGTAGTACAAGAATTGTATATAGTCACGTAGGAAGCGAAGCTGATTCTTACGACGCCGAGTAGCAATAAGAGCAGCCTCATAAGATCGAAAGAGGGGTTTAATAGAGGGAAGAATATTAAAAAAGTTGGAGAGAATATTATGCTTAACTGCGGGGTCCATAAATAACAAAAAAGGCACAATACCGTGACTGGAACGATACACAAATAACCCGCACATAAAAGAGAAAAGCTTACGACGACGTTTCGGTCCGACTTGGACCATTGACAAAGTCACACTAACCAGAGGTGGAGCAGTTAAGCGTAATATTCTCTCCAACTTTTTTAATGTTCTTCCCTCTTTTAAACCCCTCTTTCGATCTTATGAGGCTGTTCTTATTGCTACCCGGCGTCGTAAGAATCAGCTTCGCTTCCTACGTGACTATATACAATTCTTGTACTACTACTACTACTACTACTACTACCACTACCTCTTCCTGCCTATATATAGCCGTCCTGCTCCACCTCTGGTTAGTGTGACTTTGTCAATGGTCCAAGTCGGACCGAAACGTCGTCGTAAGCTTCTCTCTTTTATGTGCGGGTTATTTGTGTATCGTTCCAGTCATGGTATTGTGCCTTTTTTGTTATTAATGTTCTGATAGACCTTTTCATTTTAGTTTTCTTGTGTGTACCACACAATAAACAAGATACAAAATGCTGTTATAAAGAATGAATATACTATTCTTGAAAATGGTACCATAGAGTACTGTACTTTTATAAATAATTCTTATTGTTAGTTTTGTAGGATTATTTATGGTGCTTTGAGAGTTGAGCTTTGAATTATGAAGTAAATTTTTAAAGTGAAGGAAAGTCATTTTTTCCATGACAGTCTAAATGTTAAGTCTCAAGGGCCAGAGAATAACTGAGTAAAACAATCAAGTATGTATGTTATGCCATGTAGTATGTGTGGGCACAAAATGAAACAACAAAGCATTTCTCATTGATGCTATTAGTAGTCATTAGCAACTTTGAGTTCCTTTGGAGTTTTATTTCTCTTTGGTCCCCTTCTTATTTATCTAAAGACGGAGATGTCAGATTTTGAAAATATGAATGCACAGTACAATATGTATAAGCAAACCATCCAAAACTAGTTAATGTTTCATGTATAGCATAATATGTATTGTAAATTTTTTTTTCTTTTTTATTTCTTCTGAGGCACACAAAAAAGATAAGTGCTTATGCATTTCATTTTTTGTTCTTAATAATGCAGATATAATTTAATACAACTGAAAGCTTTGAAGAAAGCTACTTATTGCACAATGCATTTTGTACGGCTAATCATAAGGTTACTTAATACTTAACCCCCCTTAGCTTGGCATATCCAAAAATTAAAATTCTTGCATTGGGGGTTGGGGCGCGGTTGGCAAGACTTACAAAAATAAAAAAAATATTTCTTTTCAGCAGTGGAGAGCCAGGAGTATCAGAAGCTGAAACTCTCCACACAGGGTTGTTGAGCAAGCTGGAAATGCTGCTACCCAAGTTCTCCTCTGCTCAAGAGGAGCTTGAAAATGTTCGTAAAGAAGTCATCAAACTCAGGGAACTGTGTAATATGCACAATCTTAAACCAGGTATGGTAAATAAATATTTGAATGCCATGCTTATGTAATATTTAATGAAAATGCAGTTTGGCTGTTTATCATTGAATGGTCAAGCAAAGGCACTAGCTGTATTGTCGACCATGAGTTCATAGTGGCATTGGTGAGCTTCAAAAAGATGTAGATCATTCTTCAAAGGTACTAGTAACATGTTTAATAGCATTAAATTATAAGTGTTTAAATTGTATTGTAATTTGTTTTGATGAGAGCATTGTTACAGTATAGAAAGTTTCTGTATAGAGTTAGGATAAATAAAAAAAGATTAGAAATTTCTGATGAAATCAAAATAAAGGTTGCCATTGTTAAAGGAAATGCTTGGGAATAGAGTAGTAACAGATTTGTTATTTTTTTTTTTATTAACACACTGGCCGATTCCCACCAAGGCAGGGTGGCCCAAAAAAGAAAAACTTTCACCATCATTCACTCCATCACTGTCTTGCCAGAAGGGTGCTTTACACTACAGTTTTTAAACTGCAACATTAACACCCCTCCTTCAGAGTGCAGGCACTGTACTTCCCATCTCCAGGACTCAAGTCCGGCCTGCCGGTTTCCCTGAGCCCCTTCATAAATGTTACCTTGCTCACACTCCAACAGCACATCAAGTATTAAAAACCATTTGTCTCCGTTCACTCCTATCAAACACGCTCACGCATACCCGCTGGAAGTCCAAGCCTCTCGCACACAAAACCTCCTTTACCCCCTCCCTCCAACCTTTCCTAGGCCGACCCCTACCCCGACTTCCTTCCACTACAGACCGATACACTCTTGAAGTCATTCTGTTTCGCTCCATTCTCTCTACATGTCCGAACCACCTCAACAACCCTTCCTCAGCCCTCTGGACAACAGTTTTGGTAATCCTGCACCTCCTCCTAACTTCCAAACTACGAATTCTCTGCATTATATTCACACCACACATTGCCCTCAGACATGACATCTCCACTGCCTCCAGCCTTCTCCTCGCTGCAACATTCATCACCCATGCTTCACACCCATGTAAGAGCGTTGGTAAAACTATACTCTCATACATTCCCCTCTTTGCCTCCAAGGACAAAGTTCTTTGTCTCCACAGACTCCTAAGTGCACCACTCACCCTTTTCCCCTCATCAGTTCTATGATTCACCGCATCTTTCATAGACCCATCCGCTGACACGTCCACTCCCAAATATCTGAATACATTCACCTCCTCCATACTCTCTCCCTCCAATCTGATATCCAATCTTTCATCACCTAATCTTTTTGTTATCCTCATAACCTTACTCTTTCCTGTATTCACTTTTAATTTTCTTCTTTTGCATACCCTACCAAATTCATCTACCAACCTCTGCAACTTCTCTTCAGAATCTCCCAAGAGCACAGTGTCATCAGCAAAGAGCAACTGTGACAACTCCCAATTTATGTGTGATTCTTTATCTTTTAACTCCACGCATCTTGCCAAGACCCTCCCATTTATTTCTCTTACAACCCCATCTATAAATATATTAAACAACCACGGTGACCCTAGGTAGTAGGTTGGTAGACAGCAACCGCCCAGGGAGGTACTACCGTCCTGCCAAGTGAGTGTAAAACGAAAGCCTGTAATTGTTTTACATGATGGTAGGATTGCTGGTGTCCTTTTTTCTGTCTCATGAACATGCAAGTTTTCAGGTACGTCTTGCTACTTCTACTTACACTTAGGTCCCACTACACATACATGTACAAGCACATATATACACACCCCTCTGGGTTTTCTTCTATTTTCTTTCTAGTTCTTATTCTTGTTTATTTCCTCTTATCTCCATGGGGAAGTGGAACAGAATTCTTCCTCCGTAAGCCATGCGTGTTGTAAGAGGCGACTAAAATGCCGGGAGCAAGGGGCTAGTAACCTCTTCTCCTGTATATATTACTAAATGTAAAAGGAGAAACTTTCGTTTTTCCTTTTGGGCCACCCCGCCTCGGTGGGATACGGCCGGTGTGTTGAAAGAAAGAAAGAACCACGGTGACATCACACATCCCTGTCTAAGGCCTACTTTTACTGGGAAATAATCTCCCTCTTTCCTACATACTCTAACTTGAGCCTCACTATCCTCGTAAAAACTCTTCACTGCTTTCAGTAACCTACCTCCTACACCATACACCTGCAACATCTGCCACATTGCCCCCCTATCCACCCTGTCATACGCCTTTTCCAAATCCATAAATGCCACAAAAACCTCTTTAGCCTTATCTAAATACTGTTCACTTATATGTTTCACTGTAAATACCTGGTCCACACACCCCCTACCTTTCCTAAAATCTCCTTGTTCATCTGCTATCCTATTCTCCGTCTTACTCTTAATTCTTTCAATAATAACTCTACCATACACTTTACCAGGTATACTCAACACTTTTTTTTTTTTTTTTTAACAAACCGGCCGTATCCCACCAAGGCAGGGTGGCCCAGAAAGAAAAACCAAAGTTTCTCTTTTTAAATTTAGTAATTTATTCGGGAGAAGGGGTTACTAGCCCCTTGCTCCCGGCATTTTAGTCGCCTCTTACAACACACATGGCTTACGGAGGAAGAATTCTGTTCCACTTCCCCATGGAGGTAAGAGGAAATAAACAAGAACAAGAACTAGAAAGAAAATAGAAGAAAACTCAAAGGGGTGTGTATATATATGCTTGCACATGTATGTGTAGTGTGACCTAAGTGTAAGTAGAAGTAGCAAGACGTACCTGAAATCTTGCATGTTTATGAGACAGAATAAAGGACACCAGCAATCCTACCATCATGTAAAACAATTACAGGCTTTCGTTTTACACTCACTTGGCAGGATGGTAGTACCTCCCTGGGCGGTTGCGGTCTACCAACCTACTACCTAGAACTCAACAGACTTCTCCCCCTATAATTTTTGCACTCTCTTTTGTCCCCTTTGCCTTTATACAAAGGAACTATGCATGCTCTCTGCCAATCCCTAGGTACCTTACCCTCTTCCATACATTTATTAAATAATTGCACCAACCACTCCAAAACTATATCCCCACCTGCTTTTAACATTTCTATTTTATCCCATCAATCCCTGGTGCCTTACCCCCTTTCATTTTACCTACTGCCTCACAAACTTCCCCCACACTCACAACTGGCTCTTCCTCACTCCTACAAGTTGTTATTCCTCCTTGCCCTATACACGAAATCACAGCTTCCCTATCTTCATGAACATTTAACAATTCCTCAAAATATTCCCTCCATCTTCCCAATACCTCTAACTCTCCATTTAATAACTCTCCTCTCCTATTTTTAACTGACAAATCCATTTGTTCTCTAGGCATCCTTAACTTGTTAATCTCACTCCAAAACTTTTTCTTGTTATCAACAAATTTTGTTGAAAATATCTCACCCATTCTCTCATTTGCTCTCTTTTTACATTGCTTCACCACTCTCTTAACCTCTCTCTTTTTCTCCATATACTCTTCCCTCCTTGCATCACTTCTACTTTGTAAAATCTTCTCATATGCTAACTTTTTCTCCCTTACTACTCTCTTTACATCATCATTCCACCAATCGCTCCTCTTCCCTCCCACATCCACTTTCCTGTAACCACAAGCTTCTGCTGAACACTCTAACACTACATTTTTAAACCTACCCCATACCTCTTCAACCCCATTGCCTATGCTCTCATTAGCCCATCTATCCTCCAATAGCTGTTTATATCTTACCCTAACTGCCTCCTGTTTTAGTTTATAAACCTTCACCTCTCTCTTCCCTGATGCTTCTATTCTTCTTGTATCCCATCTACCTTTTACTCTCAGTGTAGCTACAACTAAAAAGTGATCTGATAAATCTGTGGCCCTTCTATAAACATGTACATCCTGAAGTCTACTCAACAGTCTTTTATCAACCAATACATAATCCAACAAACTACTGTCACATCACCCTACATCATATCTTGTATACTTATTTATCCTCTTTTTCTTAAAATATGTATCACCTATAACTAAACCCCTTTCTATATAAAGTTCAATCAAAGGGCTCCCATTATCATTTACACCTGGCACCCCAAACTTACCTACCACACCCTCTCTAAACATCTTCCAAAATCTCTCTCTCTTTCTCTCCTCTCTTCTCCAGGCGCATACACGCTTATTATGACCCACTTTTCGCATCCAACTTTTACTTTAATCCACATAATCCTTGATTTTACACATTCATATTCTCTTTTCTCCTTCCATAACTGATCCTTCAACACTACTGCTACCCCTTCCTTAGCTCTAACACTCTCAGATACTCCAGATTTAATCCCATTTATTTCCCCCCACCGAAACTCCCCTACCCCTTTCAGCTTTGTTTCGCTTAGGGCCAGGACATCCAACTTCTTTTCATTCATAGCATCAATAATCATCTGTTTCTTGTCATCCACACTACATCCACGCACATTCAAGCATCCCAGTTTTATAAAGTTTTTCTTCTTCTCTTTTTTAGTAAATGTCTACAGGAGAAGGGGTTACTAGCCCATCACTCCCGGCATTTTAGTCGACTCATACGACACACATCACTTACGGAGGAAAGATTCTTTTCCACTTCCCCATGGACAGTAGAAGAATTAAAGAAGAACAAGAGCTATTTAGAAAAAGGAGAAAAACTTAGATGTGTATATATATATATATATATATATATATATATATATATATATATATATATATATATATATATATGTGTGTGTGTGTGTGTGTGTGTGCATGTGCGTGTCTGTGAAGTGTGACCAAAGTGTAAGTAGGAGTAGCCAGATATCCCTGTTATCTAGCATGTTTATGAGACAGAAAAAGACACCAGCAATCCTACCATCATGCAAAACAGTTACAGGTTTCTGTTTCACAGTCATCTGGCAGGAGAGTAGTACTTCCCTGGGTGGTTGCTGTCTACCAACCTACTACCTACATATTTATGCAATTGTTTTTCAGTCTGTCGAAGTACGTGTAAGTTATTGACAAAGAAAATTTATATTAGCTTAAACATTATGAAACGCCATTATACAAAATAAGAAAGGTTCAAAAAATTTTCATATACCTATACTACAGAGAACTATGATGAATCTCTTTCAATACCTAAAGTGTAATTTAATGTAATCTAAAATTGAAAATATGTATGTACCACTTCTAAACATCAGATAATTTAAAAGCATATTAACCCATTCTCTCCATGGGCAAATGGAACAGAAGTCTTCCTCCGTAAGCCATTCATGTCGTAAGAGGCAACTAAAATGCCAGGAGCAAGGAGCTAGTAACCCTTTCTCCTGTATACATTACTAAATTTAAAAAGAAACTTAAGTTTTTCTTTTTAAGTCGCCCTGCCTTATTGGGATATGGCCAGTTCATTGAAAAAAAAATTAACTCATTCACTGTTGTGACCTCTGAAATTAGCCCTTTGACTGTCGCAAAATATTTGAAAAAAAAAAAATTAGTTTTTCTTATGAAATGATAGAGAATCTTTTCCCGATGGTAATGACACCAAAAATATGAAATTTGTTGGAAAACTCACGAAATTACGCTCTCGTGAAGTTAGCGACCTCAGCGATATCTATGAATCGGCGATTTTGCCAACTTTGAGCCCTATTTTCAGCTAATCCCATTGCTCCAGTCGACCAGACTCATAGCTATTTCTTTAGAACTCCATTTGTTCTATCGATTAAGTACAAGAAACTGCCCATTTACCGATTTCAACTACCCAATAAAGTGGTCAGAATTTGGCAATTTGGTCAATTTCACACAAATTAAAACATGTGCCAATTTCAAAATGGGGTCCAAAATGAACAGTACAGACATTCCTGGCTTTAAAATAACATTTTCTTTGTTCATCAGTCACGTCTCCAGGCCACTGTGATATTACTCTTGCTTTTTATTTTGAATTTTTATTCAAACAAAAAATAGAAGATTCACTGTTATGCAGACTACTGCAGTATTGTAATAATTGTATAAATAATGTCAACCCATTCATGACTGCATATTTGAATGGCTAGTTGGACATCGGCAAAAATCAAACATTTCCCCTACTTTGAGCTCCATTTCAAGGTCCTTTTCATAGTAACATCAATCAAAATCACCTCCATTTCTATAATATGTTTTCCATTTTATCAAATGTGACTACGAAAATGAGAATATAACCATAAAAACTACGAAAATACACCTCAAAGTCAGCGTTTTAATCCAAAAACATGGTCAGTGTTTTTTTCTCATGCACTGCGTGCTACAGGATTTTTTTATACTGTGCACACTGACCACACAGACCCATTCTCTCACATGTGGGCCTACCAGCTTTCTCCCGCTTGATTTAAAGCTGCTAGAATTTTTGAGTATATATACGTCAAACACATTGGCTCGTAAGATGTATACACCTACCATCAGACTTACGGCCTGCTCGACTTACGACCCCTCGACTTATGACTGTGTTTTTTATGCCAAATTTCTGGGAAATAAACAACTATTTGTGTTGTAAACAGTGTTTATCCTAAACCTTACAGTATAAAATACAGTACTAACAGCATAAAAAGTAAAGTAAAACATGAAATACCAAAATAAAACAATAAAATAAAGTCATTACAAAAATGTGATGTTGATATTCAGTAGTAAAGTTCGACTTACGTCCATTTCGACTTGTGACCGGTTTCTCGGAACCGAACTCGGTCGTAAGTCGGATGGTAGGTGTATATACGACCGAAACAGTCAAAGGGTTAAAAGCACTAACAATGTTGCAACTTCTGAAAATAATAATATGTAATACTTGTATTTTTTTTGAAATGGTAAAGAATATTTTTCTATAAGTAATGGAAATTTAGAGAATTATGTGAGCAAAAGGTTGGTGATCTAAGCGCAATTTACTCTTCTGCAGTTTCCCACAATTTGAGTCCTGTTTAAAGCCAGTTCTTTATCTTAATCAGACACTTTTGTTGTAGTGGCTGAGGGCAAGACATTGCATATTCATCTATCAGAACTACCCATTTAAGTGCATACAATTTGCTAATTTGGTAAATTTTGCACTAAATTTCAATTCCAGTTTAAAAAGGAAGTTCAAAATAAACACCGTAAGCATTCTAGACACTAAAGCAATCTTTCCTCTGTTCATTAATCAAAGATTTGCCCTATTTCTCATATGAATAAAATATAATCAGAAATGAGTATTCAGGAAAATCTCCTAAATCAAATTTTTCTACCACTTCAAGGCCTGTTTCAAGCGACATCCAATCTAAAACTGACTAAAATTCTCTCTATTTCACTAGTATTTCTTATATTCTTTTAGTTCATACCAAGAAACAGCCAGTAAAGCAACAAAAATTACCCTAGAAAGCACTTGAAGTTTCTGTTATAAACCAGAGGTTTGCCATTTCCATCATGCACTGTGTAGGTCAGGATATTTGAGGGGGTTGTGATTAACCTTTTCACTGTCCAGACCCTGAAGTTAGAAGTTCTCAGCACCCACATTAAAAAACAAACTTTCCTGGAAGTAATGACACCAGTAATATGAAATTTGATAGAAAACTTAGGGAATTACACAGGTGCAAATTTAGCAGTCTGGACACATTTTACACATTGGCAATTTTCTCTGTCCTGTTTTAAGCCAATTTTATTGCTCAGTTTGACCAAATTTATAAATATTTCACTAGTATGCCTTCTATTCTATTGACTGAGTACAAAAAAACACCCATTCAACTATTAAAACTACCTTATGAAGTGCACAGAATTCAATAATCTGGCCAGTTTATGCAATTTAAAAACTAAGTCCAAAATAAACACTGTAGACATTCTAGACACTAAAACAATATTAACACTGTTCTGTAATCATGTCTAAGCCTTTCATGTACAGTGAACCCTCGGTTTTCGTGTTTTATCCATTTCAGAGCCATCGGCCAAAACTGAAAATGGCCAAAACCGAAACTACTTTCCCCACGAGAAACAACGTAAATGGAATTAATCCGTTCCAGACACCCGGAAGTATCAACAAAAAAAATTTTCTTTTACCTTGAAGATAGATTTACATGCACAAAAGAATGAACATTCAACATGACACTTACCTTTATTGAAGGCTTCTGTTGCTGGAAGGAAGACAGGGAGGAGGGAGAGGGAAGAGAGGTTATTCTTTGGAAGGGAAATCCCCCTCCATAAGGACTCTAGGTACCAAGTCCTTATTCGGGTCACTTCCCTCCTTTGTTTTTTAATGCCACTAGGACCAGCTCCAGAGCTACTGGACCCCTGTCGCACAAAATATCTGTCCAGATAGGTCTGTTTCTGGTATCTTTAAAATTTCCCTAAAATGGGACATGGCATTGTCATTGTAACAGTCACCAGCACGAATTGCAACAGCATTCTCAGGGGTGATGTTGCTCCACAAATGAATGCACCCTAGTCCACTTTGTACAAATCTCCTTAATCTTTGGAGAAGGCACCTTCTTCCATCTCTCTTCCTCCTCCTCTGAAGCAATTTCCTGAGCTGTGGTCTGTTGCTGTTGCAGATGAAGCTCTTGCAGCTCATCAGTGGTTAACTCTTCACTGTGGCCCTCCATCAACTCTTCCATATCCTGGCCACTCACATTCAACCCCATGGAATTCCCCAGTGCCACAATTGATTTCACAACAGGTGTAGGGTTGACAGGGTCAGCCTCAAACCCTTCAAAATCCTTCCTTTGGACACAATCTGGCCACAATTTTTCCCAAGCAGAGTTGATTGTCCTGGAAGTCACTCCTTGCCAAGCCTTATCTATAAGGCTTATGCAGTGGAAGATATTGTGTTCCTCACTTTCTTTACCAAAGCACTGGCACTAGGAGCTTTCTTTGGGGCCCATGGTTGCTTATTTAGCAGTCACACACAATAAACAAGTGGCAAAAACAATTGTTTATTACGAAATGTCTCGTATGACCTGGCAGGATATGTTCACTCACCGAGAGACAGTGCTACACTGGATGAGAATGCATGTGGGAGGCTGCTTTGTCTGCTTGCTGGGCATTGGACAGGTTCCATATGATTGACGAAAACAGAGGTAAACAACAAAAACAGAACCATAAAATCGATGAAAAAAAGTTAGCCAAAACCGAAATCGGCGATAACGAAGATCAACGAACATGGAGGGGTCTATTGTATTACACTTGCCTTCCATTTTGAATAACTCACACAAAACATTGAAGATTTACCATATTTCTCGGATAATAAAATATAACCAGGAATGATTTGTCGTGGTTTATGGTGTCCTAATAATTTAATCAGACCTAGTAAAAACCCATAAAACAAACCAGAATGTGGAGGAGAGAGCATGCCTGTTTTTTAGGAATATTGGCAAAACTAATATTTTTTTTACTTTGAGGCTGATTTCAAGCTATTTCCAGCTCAGTAGAATGTCTTTCATTCTATCAAATATTACCAAGAAACAGTAGAACCATAAAAAAATTGCCTTAGAAAACCCCTCAAACTCACTACTTGAAACTAAACACAGAGCTTTGCTTTTCCCATTATACATTGACTGAGGCAGGATTTTTTTTATATTGTGGATATGTTGAGAAATAGAGCTATTAAGTGAGGAATATTTAGTATGGCAATAACACTGCAGTAATACGTAGTAAAGGTAAGGAAGTTGCAGCAGCTATAGACCTAAGGTGTAATGAAAAGATCTGATAAGCCTTGTTGTAGGATTAGAACTAAAACAAGTTCTGTAATGGATGGTTCAGTATTCCTTAAAAAAAACATTCAAACTTTTAAAGACATTTGAAATATTGTGGGAAATTTTCTTTAGTAGGCTCTTAAACATTTCAGGGTGTGAAATACTTGGGAAGGATTCTTTCGAGTTTCTGGAGCATATGAATACATTTGAAATGACTCAGAAAGATTCTTTCAGTAGTCTGGAATATTTGAAGATCTTTTAAATGTCTGGGAGGTATGCTACATGTGGCAATACCTTAAAAATAGATGCCTTTCCAGTCCATCATAGATATAAATAGTTAAGTTGTAATAAACAGCTGTCAGTGAATAACAGAATGGTGGATGAGGAGGCAAACCGCGGCCTGCAGATTGACAGCCCGTCGTTCTACCAATCTAGCTACCCAGGCCTCTAATAGGAAAGATTCAGAACTGACACTTATTTTATCATATTCAGTCAGGGGCTACTAACTGATATAATGTGTGTCAGTTCCGAATCTTTCCTATTAGAGGCCTGGGAAGCTAGATTGGTGGAGTAATGGATTGTCAATCTGCAGGTCACAGTTCACCTCTTCATTCACCATTCTGTTTATTCATAAACAATTAAGTAGGAAATGCAGGACCTCTTGGAAGGATGGCTGAGCATGTTGTGGTTTGATGGATCATTTGAATTGTAATGTCCATGCACTTCTGGAAAGACAGTTAAGAAAATTGTGGTGGAGAATGCGTTATCCATCATTGGGTCACCCTGCTTTATTGGGAAATAGCTAATATGTTAATTTTTTACAAAAGTATAATAATTACAGGAAAGTTTGTTTTACATTATTTTTGACACTTCCTGCACTTAAAAATTGTTGAAAATCACTCCCATCCTAAAGTAGCTGGCTGACTTGAAATGCCTTGAAATATCTTATTTCAGTCAACTGACCAGAAGTTGCTTGGACAATAGGAGAACCTGCTTTAATGCAGCCAAAAGTAGCTAACTATGGGTAAGTTTAAAAAAAATCCCCCCCCCCCCCTTTTTTTTTTTCCTTTCTTTTTCTTTTTTGAGGGATGCTAAGTAGGACAAATGTAAGTCAGAATCCCACTGTATGTTGTTATTTCTGGAGCTTTGTAACTTCTGGTGGCATTTATGAGAACCAGTTAATTTTATATTACCTGAAGTTGCATGAAGATTATGAATATTCTCTCAGTCCACCTGAAAGTGGATTTTCCTGGTGATGTTTTATCAGTCTGGTTATTGCTGCTTGATGCTCATAAACCAGCTTTCTGTTATCATAACTTCCCTGGTCAGGTATCATTAGCAGAATCTGGTAAAGTTTTCTACATAAAGCTCAGTATCTGGAGTATGTGTATTAATTTTGGTTATTTTTTTATAACAGTATGTTCTAAATTTTTTCATGGCACCTTATTTTAAATTGTAATGTATTTGGTTTGCACATTCTACCATATTTCTTTCCTCAGTACATAATTACTTAATGGAATGCTACATTGATGCATTTTCCAATTGTAAATTATAAGCTTTTTGTCTAATCTGTCTGTAATACATTGAGTAAAATAAGGTACAGTGAGAATTTTGCTCTATATAATGCACTACTCATCTATGGCTCTGAAATTACAGAGGAATTAGTTAATTTTATAAGGAGTCCAACTTATGAATGAGAACTGCTTTTAGAATTTTTTTATATAAACTTTTAAGTCCAAGAAATTGGATGCATTATAATAATCTTTTCATTAATATTTATATTAGATACTTCGGTAATTACTTATTTGTATTTACAAATGTTATGCTGTGCAATCTTCAGCATTTAATCAATGAATTTTTTAATTTTCAGTTGTAGCATATATTACCTCATCTTGTAATCCATTCCAGTCTTCTACCATCTGCAAAGACCTTTCTGGTAATTTTTTGTCATTTCTTCTTTCTCGTTTTACGTCCGTGGTCTCGTCATAGAATTAGGAAATCTTCATTATTTATATTTCATATCCTTCTATAATCTTTTATTTTTTATTTTATTTTATTTTTTAACACCAGCCTTTTCCCACCGAGGCAGGGTGACCCAAGAAGAAAGAAAAAAACTTTCATCATCATTCAACACTTTGACCATCATTCATACATACTGTCTTTGCAGAGGCGCTCAGATACAACAGTTTAGATGTCCCTCCAAACTTCTAATATCCCAAACCCCTCCTTTAAAGTGCAGGCATTGTACTTCCCATTTCCAGGACTTAAGTCCAGCTAACCAGTTTCCCTGAATCCATTCACAAAATATTACCCTGCTCACACTCTAACAGCTCAACAGGTCCCAAAAACCATTTGTCTCCATTCACTCCTATCTAACACGCTCACGTACGCTTGCTGGACATCCAAGCCCCTCACCCACTAAACCTCCTTTACCCCCTCCCTCCAACCTTTTCGAGGACAACCCCTACCTTGCCTTTCTTTCCCTACAGATTTATATGCTCTCCAAATCATTCTACTTTGTTCCATTTTCTCTAAATGATCAAACCACCTCAGCAACCCCTCTTCAGCCCTCTGACTAATACTTTTATTAACTCCACACCTTCTCCTAATTTCCACACTCCGAATTTTCTGCATAATATTTACACTACACATTGCCCTTAGACAGGACATCTCCACTGCCTCCAACCGCCTCCTCGCTGCTGCATTCACAACCCAAGCTTCACACCCATATAAGAGTCTTGGTACTACTATACTTTCATACATTCCCTTCTTTGCCTCCATAGATAACGTTTTTTGACTCCACATATACCTCAACGCACCACTCACCTTTTTTCCTTCATCAATTCTATGATTAACCTCATCCTTCATAAATCCATCCGCCGACACGTCAACTCCCAAGTATCTGAAAACATTCACTTCTTCCATACTCCTCCCCAATTTGATATCCAATTTTTCTTTATCTAAATCATTTGATACCCTCATCACCTTACTCTTTTCTATGTTCACTTTCAACTTTATACCTTTACACACATTCCCAAACTCATCCACTAACCTTTGCAATTTTTCTTTAGAATCTCCCATAAGCACAGTATCATCAGCAAAAAGTAACTGTGTCAATTCCCATTTTGTATTTGATTTCCCATAATTTAATCCCACCCCTCTCCCGAACACCCTAGCATTTACTTCTTTTACAACCCCATCTATAAATATATTAAACAACCATGGTGACATTACACATCCCTGTCTAAGACCTACTTTTACTGGGAAGTAGTCTCCCTCTCTTCTACACATCCTGACCTGAGCCTCACTATCCTCATAAAACTCTTTACAGCATTTAGTAACTTACCACTTATTCCATATACTTGCAACATCTGCCACATTTCTCCCCTATCCACTCTATCATATGCCTTTTCTAAATCCATAAATGCAATAAAAACTTCCCTACCTTTATCTAAATACTGTTCACATATATGCTTCACTGTAAACACTTGATCTACACATCCCCTACCCACTCTGAAATCTCCTTGCTCATCCGCAATCCTACATTCTGTCTTACCTCTAATTCTTTCAATAATAACCCTACCATACACTTTTCCTGGTATACTCAATAAACTTGTTCATCTATAATTTTTACACTCTGAAGGAGGGGTGTTAATGTTGCAGTTTAAAAACTGTAGTGTAAAGCACCCTTCTGGCAAGACAGTGATGGAGTGAATGATGGTGCAAGTTTTTCTTTTTTGGGCCACCCTGCCTTGGTGGGAATCGGCCAGTGTGATAATAAATAAAAAAATAAATTTTTACAGTCTCTTTTGTCCCCCTTCCCTTTATATAAAGGGACTATACATGCTCTCCGCCAATCCCTAGGTACCTTCCCCTCTTTCATACATTTATTAAACAAAAGTACCAACCACTCCAACATTATATCCCCCCCCTGCTTTTAACATTTCTGTCATGATCCCATCAGTTCCAGCTGCTTTACCCCCTTTCATTCTACGTAATGCCTCACGTACCTCTCCCACACTTAGATTCTGCTCTTCTTCACTCCTAAAAGATGGTATACCTCCCTGGCCAGTGCATGAAATTACCACCTCCCTTTCTTCCTCAACATTTAAAAGTTCCTCAAAATATTCTTGCCATCTACCTAATACCTCCCTCTCCCCATCTACTAACTCCCCTACTCTGTTTAACAGACAAATCCATACGTTCCCTAGGCTTTCTTAACTTGTTTAACTCACTCCTAAATTTTTTCTTATTTTCATTAAAATTTCTTGACAGTGCCTCTCCCACTCTATCATCTGCTCTCCTTTTGCACTCTCTCACCACTCTCTTCACCTTTCTTTTACTCTCCATATACTCTGCTCTTCAGTTTTTCTTATTGTTTATATATTACATTGGGAGCAGCACAAGTGTAAAACTAAATAAAAACATTTTTTAAGTTGCAGTACATTCCATGATAAAAAATTGAAAGAAGAAAAGATAGGAATCACACAGTAGAATTATTATTAATTGTTTTTAACATACCAGCTGTCTCCCACAGCTGGTATGTTAAAAACAATAGTCTTTTCCCTCACCAATATGGCTTTCGCAAGGGCTGCTCTACTTTGGACCCTTTACTCCACTTAGATACGTATGTGCAAAATGCTTTTGCGAACAAACACTCTGTCCTAGCAGTCTTTTTTGATCTTGATAAGGCATGACACATTTTAGCCCAAGCCCACTCCTTAGGCCTCCGCGGTAATCTAACAACCTTCCTTGCTGCTTTCTTATCTGACAGATATTTTTGGGTTCATGTTAGAGCCTCGCTTTCCTCAGAGTTTGTACAAGCCAAGGGAGTCCCACAGGGTTATATTCTTAGCACTACACTTTTTCTCTTAGCTATAAACGACGTACCTTCCATTCTTCCATTGCATATTTGGTCGTCACTTTATGTGGATGACTTCGCTATAATTTACCCAGGCGCTGACTGTCACTTGGTAGCAGCTTCAATTCAGGATGTGATTGACCGAGTTTCCCACTTCTCATGGCTTTAAATTTTCTAGTACAAAAACCCGTTTCATTACCTTCACTAGACATCCTTTGTCCCAGATATTTCCTTGTATTTACACAGCTCACGTATTCCAGAATGTGATACAGTCAAGTTTCTCGGCCTTCTCTTCAATCGCTGGTTGACATGGAAACCTCACACTTCTTTGAAGGCAGCTTGCCATGGTCAGCTGAATCTCCTTAAAATTCTCACGCGTCGTTCATGGGGAGCACATCGCCGAACTCTCCTCCATTTGTATTCTACCTTAGTCTTGTCCAAGCTGGATTATGGCAACAGTGTCTATTCTGCAACTTGTCCTTCTAAATTAGATCCCCTTCATCATCAAGTCTCCGTTTATGCCTTGGTGCCTTTCGTTCGTCCCCTGTTGAAAGCCTCTATGCAGAGGTGAATGTTCGTTACTTTGTCTGCGCTCGTGATCTTTGTGTTTCTTCTATGTATAGGTTGGTCTCAGACCATACCCCCGGCCGGGATTGAACCCGCGGTCATAGTCTCAAAACTCCAGCCCGTCGCGTTAGCCACTAGACCAGCTAGCCACAATAAGATTTATCCAACTAGGTATATTTCTACACCATAGGAAGGTTAGCACAGGCACCTCTGTGACCACAAATGCAAGTTTTTACAGACGAATCTCCAGCTAGCGTGGCCGTCTGTAAAAACTTGCATTTGTGGTCACAGAGGTGCCTGTGCTAACCTTCCTATGGTGTAGAAATATACCTAGTTGGATAAATCTTATTGTGGCTAGCTGGTCTAGTGGCTAACGCGACGGGCTGGAGTTTTGAGACTCTATGACCGCGGGTTCAATCCCGGCCGGGGGTATGGTTTATTTGCAATCGTGTCATTACGATTTCTTAAGTCTTGGTCTCAGACATTAATAGAAGCCCATTGTTTGTTCGGCGCCCATGCCTACTCTGATCGTTTTCTCTTCATTTTCACTTCCTCCTATCTTTTCTTCAGTTGACTCCCTTGTATGTTCATTTAGCGTCTGCCTTCTCCCTTTCCCCATGGTAAGTTCCAACGGTTCATGTCTGTTCTCCCCCACTACCATGCACCAAAGCTTTCCTGTCTACGATTGCTTCTCGCTCTCTTTTTCTCAGTTACTTCAGGTCACATGCTCATGGCATCGCTATTTATACAGATGGTTCTAAATCTTCTGATGGTGTTGGGTTCACAGCAGTATTCCCAGATGATGATGTCCGAGGTCATTTGTTAGACTTGGCTAGTATTTTTACTGCTGAGTTGTTTGCCATCCTCATAGCACTTCTTCGCATTACATATGTGTCTCCTTTGACATTTGTGATCATTTCATATTCCCTTAGGGCTTTACAAGCCATTAAACAGTTTGATTCTTCTTGTCCATTAGTCCTTTGTATCCAGCTATGGTTGCGCTGTGTGGCTAGCATAAAGAAAGACGTCGTTTTCTGTTGGGCCCCTGGACACGATGTGCAGGGCAATGAACAAGCGGATGCTGCTGTGCGGTCAGCAGTGCATGATCTTCTGGTTCCCTATAAAGGCATTCCGTTCAGAGGTTATTTTCCAGCCATCTCGGCCCGTCTTCGCAGCTGTTGGCAGCAATGGTGGTCGGGCATGCACCATAACAAATTGCACTCTATTAAACCGCTTTTAGGTTTGTGGCCATCTTCTTACCACCATTGCCATTCTTGGGAAACTGCTCTCCCGGCTCCACATTGGCCATATGAGCCTTACCCATGGGTATCTCATGGAACGACACCCTATTCCTCTCTGTGAGGTTTGTCAGGTCCCTATTTCGGTTCTTCACTTTCTTGTCAATTGCCCAGTTTACCACCGAGCTCGCAGGATTTGCCTCCAATGATGCCACCACCCTACCACTCTTACTTTATCTTCCCTTCTTGCAGACAGCCCTGCCTTTGACTTACAATCACTTTTTGACTTTGTCAGCAACTGTTTTACTGTACTAGCTTTGACACATAGCCCTTAGTATCCCTTCCAACCCTTTTCTTCCCTCACCTCTGAGCCCCTCTCCACCTAGCTGTTTATAGCCTCAGCACTTTTCTGCCCTGCAGCACTGTATAACCCTTGTCGGTTTAGCGCTTTCTTTGATTATAATGATAATAATAATGTCTCCCACTGAGGAAGGGTGACCCAAAAAAGGAAATACTATAGTGTACAGACATCACAGTTTAAATGACCTTCCATATTGCAAAATCCCCATCTCTCCTTCAGAGAGCAGGCACTGTAATTTTCACTTTCAGGACTCAAGTCTGACTAACTAGTTTTCCTTGAATCCTTTCATAAATCTTATCTTGCTCATATTCCAGTAGCACATCAAGTCATAACAAATACTTTTCTCCATTCACAGTGATATAACACACTGGCACAAGCCTGCTGGATGCTCAAGCCATTAGCAGCTAGAACCTCCTTTTCTCCCTCCCTCCAATCCTTCCTGGGACAATCCCTACCCCTCCTTGGTCATCCTATATTGCTCCAGCTTCTAAATGCCTAGACCCCTCCTCAGTTACTCCATCTTCCAATTTCTGTACTCTGAATTATATAAAGGTTAATAAAACTGCATTCTGTATTCTGAGTTTGGGAGTGTGTGTAAAGGTAGAAAGTTGAAAGTGAACATAGAAAAGAGTAAGGTGATGAGGGTATCAAATGATTTAGATAAAGAAAAATTGGTTAATAAAACTGCATTCTGTATTCTGTATTTTTAAAAAATATATGAAATATTCAAAATTTTTTCTGAATTTCATCAAAATTTTATGGGCTTTTTGAAAAATATGTAACATACTTTAAAATGTCAAAAAGGCTCAAAAATTTCAATTCCATCAGTAATTCTGATAAAAAAGCTTGAAAATCCATGAATTTTAGCTAAAAAATCAGGTTTGTCTGAAAAGTGTTCTAAATGCTCTAAATCATCGGAATATGTCTAGTGCTGTATGCCATTAGAACTCTATGCTGAATATATCACAATTGTAAAGTAAAAGGACACAAGTGTAACTAATGTGACATTTTATTGTGGCAATGTTTCGCTCTCCAGGAGCTTTGTCAAGCCGTTACCACTAGTTCTCTTTTTTTTTTTTTTAACAAGTCGGCCGTCTCCCACCGAGGCAGGGTGACCCAAAGAGAAAGAAAATCCCCAAAAAGAAAACACTTTCAGCATCATTCAACACTTTCACCTCACTCACACATAATCACTGTTTTTGCAGAGGTGCCCAGAATACAACAGTTTAGAAGTATATACGTATAAAAACACACGACATATCTCTCCAAACTGCCAGTATCCCAAACCCCTCCTTTAGAGTGCAGGCATTGTGCTTCCCATTTCCAGGACTCAAGTCCGGTTATATAAAATAACCGGTTTCCCTGAATCCCTTCACTAAATAATACCCTGCTCACACTAAGTTCTCTTATTATGTATGATAATTTTTTTTTTTTCTACAAAATCAGCCGAAATTAAAATGAAAGTTTACAAAATCTGCACAACAAGAACTTATGAAAGGAATCAAGTAAATAGTGTTTTCAAGATCAGAAAGTGAGGGAATTAGACTTCCTGTCATATTTTAACATATGTACATATATGATAGGCAATTATGGATATGTTTCCTTCTTTAAGTCACTGTCTTGCTGCGAATTAGCTGTGTTAAAATTGTACCTGCATTGAGAATTTTTTTTTTATATAAAAATTAAGAAATATGATGTCTGCTAAAATTTCTGTAAATCACCTCATTTGTGATTGTTTAAAACTTTTTGTCAGTATTAGTCCATGCTGCACAGGATTGATAGGGAACATGATGACATCACAAGTATTATTGCGTATTATTCTCCACATGTTATTCCAATACATTATTTGAACATAATTCAGTCCAATATACTGTGTAGGTCAGGCATGAGAATGAGCAAGCAGAATTAGACCCACTGTGTGTTCCTACCTAGCTTGAGTTGTGATTACTGTCCAGTGCTTTAAGTTGTTAATATGTAGGAAGATAAAAATGTCTTAATTTGAATTTGTTTTCCCAAATTTTGGGCATTTTTTATTTTTTTTTTTTTTTTTTTTATTATGGTACATAATAGTTAAGTTTAATATAATACCCTCTCATGTGTCAGAGTCAAGCATGCCATTAGCTGAAGGTTCTTCATGTCTGGTGTAGATTGTAGCAATTAACATATATAAATTAACATATACATTAAATAGGTTGAATCATTTAATATTCCTCAACTTTGTATTGAACATTGTTGTTATTATTTTATTTCTAAAGCACCTGGAAGAAATGAAAACAAATATATACTTATAAAGTAACTTTTATATTAAAGTACTATTTATTTACTTACAGACTTTACACCTGAAGCATTCCAGACAGTTGATATAAAAGACCTAATGGATTTTGATGAGGTTCCTGGTCCCTCTCTTAATGCTTCACCAACTATTAAGAGAAAAAAACAAGCTACAACCAGAAGCCCATTGCTCTCAAAGGGCTCAGTAAATGAGAAAGAAGCCAAACAAGAGAAAGGCACCCTGGAATCTTCAGATCCTTTTGGTTTTGTAAATACAGAAATGGAAAAACTTAAGGTAAAAACTCATGGTTCTCCAGGAAGCAGGGGTTCTAGGTCCAGAACAAACACTCCCTCTCCTGCTCGAGTTCCTTTTAAGTCAAAATCTGCCATAAATACATTACAAAGAACTTCTCGACGTTCATCAGAATCTGCTGGCTCCAATGAAGGGAGTCCTTTACCTGCAAACAAACGCTACAAAGATAATAGTAGTTTACCTGCTGCTTCACCAGACATGAAGAAAGGTTCTCAGGTTAAAGGTAAACCAAAGTCTAGCCGGACTCTCACTCGCACAACTTCAAAGGAGTGTAATTCCCCTGCTAGGAATACAAGAAATCGAAGCCCATCTGTTACAAGTCCAGTGGGAAAAAAAATTGGTAAGCCCAGAATCCATAAGATTTAATTTGATAAATTTCCGTCTGGCTCTCAGAACATTTACAAAAATAGTATTTCAGATATTTAATAAAAATTTAAAATTTATATCCATTCATGATGACATAAACATTAAGTGTCCTTTGGATATGTATGACTGAAATGATTCCTACTGTTGAAACCTTACAAGTGCTCTTGACAATCCTTTGGATTTCTTTGAAATAACAGGAAATTGCCTTTTTGTACAAGTTTTTATGACGTATCATGTAGATAGGAAAATTATATTAATGGTTAATTTGTTTCATCACATTTTTAATATCTAAGTAGATATCTCCTGACTAATATATTTGTACATTTAGATCTAAATCACAAGCTTAGAAATATGATGTCTGTAACAGAGACAATAATTTATATCTCATATTTTACTTAATTTTATTACAGTAGTTAATAAACTAAACATAATACAGTACATATCACAAAGAGTAGTATTATTTACTAGTCAATTTTTTATATGCTCTCATTGAATAATATGTGTTTGCATTTCTTTCATCTTTCTAGATTAGTTACATCACAAGTCTATATTTTGCACGCTCTTCTGGGTTAATGTAGCACTTCTGAGGAGTCATGTGAACTTGGAATATTCTTTTCTGCTGAATCTACAGTAAGAGTCATTGATACTGCCTAAGTTGCTAGAAGCTCCATTTGGTTTATATTTGGAACTGTTCAAAGTAACTAATGGAAAGGGCCTGTATTATAATATATACACCTACATGATCCTTGAAGAAATGATTAGTAATAAACCCCACCAAAATAAAAAAAGTTTCTAGTTATGAACCATCCCTTTGTTTATTCCCATCTCTGTTGAGTGAGGATATCCCAAGAGAATGCCACTTTGCATGAACTCACAAACAATAAACTCATCAGATAGAGGTGTGTCACTTATTGTATAACTCTTAATTGGAAAAATTTTGTTGGCAATTTTTTTCATCTGTAATTATTTTTGTATAGTCTTTTGTCAGATTCATGTAAAAGAATAATACTGAAAAATCACTTCAAAATTGTTCGGCATTATCTTCAAATGATGTCAGGTACTGTACATACAAAAAAAAAAAAAAATTCCTAACAATCTGTTGAAATATTATATGCCTACCAAAATTAGTAGGCATTTCAATTATTGTAAATCATATACTGTATTATATAAATGTTCAGTTCTGCAAGTCTATGGGCAGTTTTAGGAACCAAATATACTTCATATTTTTATAGAGGGGTGTTGATTTCTGATCAAATGCACTATATACATATATACGAAAAAAGAGAAAACATTCACCATCACTTGCTCACTAGCCATTTTTCCAGATGGGTACAGACATCGTGAGATGCTGACTTACTGAATCTCAGTACTCCCCCACTATTTTTAAAAGTGCAGGTACTGTTTGTTCCACCTAAACTAAGGTCTGGGTAACAGATTTTCCTGAATTCCTTCTTCATGATCTCACATCAGCAACATGCCAAGTACCAGAAATCAGTCCTGAACCTAGATCTAACATCCTCTTTTGTGCCTGCTGGATGTTTCTACTTCATGACCTCCTCCTAACCCTTTCTCGAACATTGCCAACACCTTCCAGTTTTGAGAGATTTATACACACTCATAAAGTTACAGAACACTTTTCCAAGAGTATCAACACAATTGGGTTTTCTTCATTGTAAAATAGTAATTCTCGTCTGAATGGTGTTTTTTTTTTTTTTTTTTTTTTTTTTTTTTTTTTTTTTTTTTTTTTTTTTTTTTTTTTTTTTGAAAATGGTCCATCTTCAAAAGTAATGTCACTTTCACTAGGTTGTGGAGTTTGAGTGATTTGTACCAAGGATGAATGG